>NC_063189.1:19401328-19665003 GCF_017589495.1 Alosa alosa
TGTGTGTGTGTATGTGTGTGTGTCTGAGGGAGAGTATCATTTTTGAGTCAGTGAGTGAATGCATGGGTCTGTGTGTGTGTGTGTGTGTGTGTGTGAGACAGGCCCATGCCTGCCAAAGGAGGCCATTTGGTCGAGGTGTTGTGAGTGGTGGCAGTGGACTAATGGTGGTTTGTGATACATACCACAGAAGCCAGGCCAACAGGGCTCGCTTCTGGCCTCTCAAACAACTCAGATATCCATCTCTCTCTCTCTCGCCTCTCTCTCAGTCTCTCCTCTCTCTTCCTCTCATTCTCTCCTCTTTCTCTCTCTCTCTCCCTCTCTCCCCTCCCCTCTTTTTTCCATGGTATCCTATGCGGTGAGAGTCCTCTGTACTTTCCACCTCATTTAAACTGGCAGAGCAAACTGACAGTGGCAGCCTCCTCCTTACTACAGGGTTAACAGGAATAAGGACAACCTGCTACTCAATCAAGCGCACACACACACACCCATCCTACTGCAGGAATAAGGACTACTCAATCAAGCCCACACACACACACCCATCCTACTGCAGGAATAAGGACTACTCAATCAAGCGCACACACGCACCCATGTGACTGCAGCTCTCCTCCGCCCTATGACACGCCATCAGAAAAGGCTGGTCCGGAAGAAGCCCTGTCCCATCTGCTATTGACAAAGAATGTAAACATATACATCCAGGCTTCTTTAACAAGGGAGCAAGTGCCACAGTCAACACACACATACAGTCGAGACTGAAGTGCTGTCACTCTCTTGCAGCTTAGGTGTCACACTGTGGTATGATGGAAAGTGGAAAACACAAATAGAGAGTTCAGTTAGTCAGAGGGGGGGAGGGGCAGATAGAGAGAGTGGGGTAAAAAGAGACAGAAAGAGGGGGGAAAGAGTGAGACTGAGAGGGGGGGGAGACAGAGAGAGGGGGAAGAGATAGAGAGTCTTTACACTGGAGAAGAGCAGGAAGCCAGTGAATAATGCAGGAAGTGACAAGCGGGTCTCTCATCGCAAAGACACAGCACGCAACATTAAAAATTCATCCAAGGTGGGCATCCCTATTGGATCCCTCCTCTCTCTCTCTCTCTCTCTCTCTCTCTATCTCTCTCTCTCTCTCTCTCTCTGACTCAATTCAAGTTTATTTCATTGAAATTATAGTGCTTACAGTGCTCACCATCTTACCCATGACAATAAAAGTACATTACTTTACAGTAAAAAACAAACATATATAAATATATAACTTAGCATAACTACCAATAACAAAAAGTAAAGCAATTCTAAATATTTCTGTCTAAGTTGATCATGTGCTGCCTAATTGCATTGGGTATGAAGGAGAGGGCCATGGGAGGCCTACACACTCTATAGCCTGTCTCCTTTTACTGTTATGGAGAAGAAGGATTGTGTCCGCCATCATTTCTTGCAAATCACTGACATAAAAAAAACTATTTCACTACATCAGGATTCACATTAAAATAGTTTAACTTACTAATATAGTATAACCATGGACTTAATTTATCCATCGAAAAATTGACCTGGTCCCTCCATGATAACCTGTCATTAAAAACCACACCCAGATACTTTTAAGATTTATTTACCCTTTGCATTACTAAATCATAAATCTCCACAGCATCCACCACCAGTGTATTCCTCCCGATTCTAAAGCCACATGCTCACACCCAGGGAGACTGGTCTGGGCCTTCTTCTGAAGAACATCTGCGTACTCATTGAGGAGGGTCTGATGCCTATGTAGGCTAACTTTCACCCAAAGTTACTCATTTTCAGCAAAAGAGAAACCCAAGCAACTCTTTTGGTCATGTGTTTCCAGGGAGCAGCCAGACCTCCTATGGCTCTTACACATCATACATATTAACTCAGTTGTTGGAGAGACTCCGGTCCTGTTCATTTTCAATTGATGGGATAAGTCTGGGCTGTTCACAGCACTAGACCCAAACTCACACGGTTTTCCATTATAAAGGAGTTCAACAGAGGCCACATGCCTTGTGTCTAACCCCACAGCTCTGCTCTGGAGTGCCATTCTAAAGAAGGCCATCCAGTCTCTCTCTCTCTCTCTCTCTCTCTCTCTCTCTCTCTCTCTATCTCATGCACTCTGTTTCTCTCCTTTTATCTCTTCTACTCTTTGAGAAAAAAGCAGAGTCATCGTTGCTTTTAATTCCCATCCTGTATCAACTTCCGCCCTGGGCTACTGTAGCTTCAAACTAAAGACCATTCTCTCCATTACCCATTTTGCTATTCATATCTGTAAATAACAACAGTCAGATATGTGCAGCCAGTGTCTCTGATGTTGTTTGGATAAAATGCATATTACATTTAGAAAGAGTACTCCAATGCAACAGTCCTCACCTCCTAATAACCGTAAACTATATAGGAAAACCACATGTTCTATGACCAAAGTGCAGAGAGATGTACTGAAGTTCAGCATCAAATAGCACACTAGAGTATATTAAAGCATAATGACAGCTTAGCTGCACCAATCATAAGTCACGCTGCACCTCAGGGTATAAACTCTCTCAGTGAAGGAAAGCAGTGGCAGGTGAGTCAGAAATCCCACTCTAGCAGGAGCCATAGCAGCCAAATGGTCCATAGAATGGCCCAGCCGTGAGAGGGACAGAGACGGACATCAGCAGTAAAAAAGAGCAATGTTGAATCAAGGGTCCTGTTAAAAGAGGTCACCCGCTAATGGCACCTTGGGGTGCAATGGCAGTGAATTAGAAACTGCACACCAAGAGCCATCAGCACCTTCAGACTTATTCACTATGAACGTGTTTGTTTGTTAAATGAGCCATATTTCCAGTCCTTAATTGTATTTTCCTAACATTAATTAAAAGAGGAGGATGGAAGGAGGGAATGAGAGAGAGATAAAGAGGGAATCACCAAGCAAACTGGGGAAGAAGAGGAACTGCTGGTGTCTGGAGAGAGAGAGAGAGAGAGAGAGAGAGAGAGAGAGAGAGAGAGAGAGAGAGAGAGAGAGATTATGGAGGGAGAGCAACAGCCGTTGAGAGGGTCCTCACGAGGGCAAGCACTGGACATGTGGAGAGAGAACCCTGCCCCATCTCCACCTCCTCCCAGTAAGAACTCAGCCGGCTGGACAGCAAATGGACTTACAAGCTAACTGTTATTGCTCACCACAACTGAACGCCTGTGTGTGTGTACAGATTGAGCAATGTCCATCATCTGGTGCACTGTGTGTCAGAGCATCTCTTTAGCAGGCAACCGAGATGAGCACTCTATAGAGCCCAAACAGTGCTATGCTTGGTCAGTATTCTATCCAAGTCCTTTTAGGCAAGTCCCTCCACTCAGCGGCCATGTTGCAATGCATTTTGAGCACTTATCGGGCAGAACAGTGCGTGCGCAAGGCTTCACGACACCAACCTCGCTCCAGCTGCACATGATTGGCACGATGTATCCACAACATACCACGTGATTAGCACAATGTATTCACATGTCAACTTTTGGTGGCGGAATATGTGTAGATGACTGCCATGTTTGCCATGGGAGATTCTTTGAGTGCCGTGTCTCTTCATTAGAGTCTCTGATTCTACTCCCTGAACCCTCATGAGCTGTTCAACAGATGTCTTGGCTAATTTCCTGGTTTTCTTTGGGTCGATATGAATGAATTCTTGAATTTCCCCTTGGGGATCAATAAAGTATCTATCTATCTATCTATCTATCTATCTATCTATCTATCTATCTATCTATCTCATTTAGCATCAAACCGTCTGAACTGACAACAAAAAACAGTACTAAACATTGACATATTTTTTTGCATTAGGAAATGATACTGGGTATGTCCCAAAGAAACTAATGGTGCTTGAGATGTTACTGGAGACAGAGAGATTTTTCCCATTGTGATGTAAGAGGACAGGTGAGCTTTTCTACACTTAATCTCGGGGCTAATGCCTCTGCTGCACTGACACATTTGCACAGCTCCTGGACAGGAAGCTGCTCATATCAATTATGCAATAACTCAAACGATGTGTAGCAATTCACACACACACACACACACACACCACTCAGTAAGTCACAAACACATATACACACATGCAGCATAAGTAACAGTGCATACACTTAAACACCCATGAACATCACAGGAAATTGTCTACCACGGGAAGATTGGAACACAGGGCTAAAACTAACCATCCTTACTTACTTTACCTAATGTATAAATGCAAATGTAGCCATTTACTATATTCCATGATTGGTGAGACTCTTGTTGAATGTACAGTGTGTTATGCTGTAAATGTACTGACCATTAACTCCAAATGAGCCTGAGGACTGAACTTATTGTTACAGGCAGTTTTGCAGCTAAACCAAGTGAAGAATATTTAATCAACTGCACAATGTGTTGGACCACAGCCACTTTGACATACAGTATAGTCAGACACTAGTAGTCTGGCCCCGAAGCACAGCTCTGCTTTCACATGTTGGGATTCAAACCTCACTGGCACAAATGTGTGCCAGTTTTATAGATGATCCACGGAGACACACCACTGCACCATAAAAGCAGAGAGCATGCTGATTTTTGTCCTCCAAGTTAAAATGTCGGCTTCTGTCCCAACCACATATCAGGCCTATTATCTCTCCCTCTGTCAAGTTGATGACGATTGATTAAATGATTCCCCGCCCGACCACTACAGCCACTCACACATTCAAAAAATATCAATTTGACATACACTTAGCATCATGCTATACTTGGCATATACTTAGCATTATGCTTTACCTGAATACACTTAGAATTATGCTATACTTGGCATACACTTAGCATTATGCTATACTTGCGTGCAAGTATAGCATAAGTGTATGCAAGTATAGCATATGCTTGCTTGAATAAGCCATGCATTGACTAGGAGACCATGCACTGCTGCTGCTCCTCCCTGATGGGGCCTTCCTGAGGCTGCAGTATAAGGGAGTTAAAAGGATTGCTCAAGCCAATTAGGCCAACTAGAATGTTCCAATATTCTACCCCTTCACGCATCCATAAATACTTCATGCTTCATTTAGATCCATACTGTATGTTTGGTAGCTATGTATGTGCACAGCACCTCGTCCATGTGGGTAGATTCAACACTCAAGGCTTGGCGCAAGCTCATTTGCAGTGCTATCATGTAGGCTTGTGCCATGAAAAAAAATTTATCAGCTCCCTTCTTCACAAACAAGAGACTCTGTAAATCCTCTGCACCAGATAACCTGGATTTAAAAGACAGTAACTCGTAAGATTTAACACTATTCCTCAGCGCTGGATGCAGTATATCTCCAGAATTGGTGCTAAGCTGCACACTAGGAGCGGCTGAAGTACGGCTGAAGTCTTGCCACACCTTGACTGGGAAGGGAAATAATGCAGCCAATGATCGTCATTTTTTTACAGCATCTTCAAAGTCAGTGGAGGAAAAGATGGGAGCACGAGAACTGTGAGGCTTTACGAGGCGTTGGTGCCAGAGTGTACTTTTTAGGAGAGAAGGTCAGAAGATATGCAGAGCTGCAGAACCTCAAAAGGAACCTCTTCTCAGAGCCCTAATAGAAGGGCATTGGAAAACAGCCCATAAAAAAACCCTCCCACACAAGGGAAGTGCCACAGACTTGTCACACCCCTGGCTTCTTCAGGCAAGACGCTAGTCCTGGCTGTGCCCGACTAGCTGCCAAGCTAACATCAGGAGGCAGATAAACAGCCAGAGAGGAAGGCAGAGAGGGGACTAAAAGAATCTCACAATAATTCAGCATGCGCGTGTGCTTGCCATTATTGCACATGCATTACACGTCTTATGCTCTCTGGGGTTTGAAATACATTATTTATGGCCAGTCGCATCCAAGGCTTCTGAGGACCTTGCTGTGATACACACATGCTGTAACAGCAAGTCCAGGATTTTTTGGGTCGCAAGAGTGTGGGGTCTCGATTGCCACACAGTCTGGGTGGGTGGTGGAAACAACCAACACCCCTCACCCTCTGTTCATCTCTCAACGCAATCAGCTGGAAATGTCATCATTGTGGGATGTGGTGAACTTCATTAGCACCCGTTGCTATTTCTGACGGCCCGTTAGGGTTGGTGTGATTTCCCCAGGCAGTTGAACCCTGTTCAGAGGACTGTGAGCCGTACATGTCTGCTGCGTCCTCATGTCCCCTTGGACTACTCACACGCAACAGATCACAAACAAGCCACGTGACACGAGGATGATGAAATCTCAAAAAGTAAGAAGAGCTTTGTTTTTTGTTTTTGTTTTTGGCTATTGTTTTGGTTTTGCATTCATTCAGTGAACCCACAGAGACTTCCAGCTGAGCAAACCGATGACTAAATATGCACACAAACACCTGAACACACCAACCAAGCTCTAAACTCACATACTGTAGGGAGAGACATTGATGCATGCATAAATCTCCTGACAGGTGAACGCACTGTTTAGAGGAAGGCCAAAGGGATTGGATCATTATGCTCTATGCCATCTGAATGCACTGTTTAGAGGAAGGCCAAAGGGATTGGATCATTATGCTCTATGCCATCTGAATGCACTGTTTAGAGGAAGGGCAAAGGGATTGGATCATTATGCTCTATGCCATCTGAAATCAGATTCATCTGCTCTAGGCGCTCCGCCTTCAGAGCTTACTGGACCCAATGCAGTCATATTGTGTCATTCAGAACACACTCTTCCCACTCCAGAAGAATACACTTTAGGAGCAGTCACTCCGTCATGGAAGTATTATGTAGACAATCTGCAGAGCCCCACATCAATGCATGCAAGTGGAAGAGGAGTCCAGTGGCCTTTTCTTATGGCTGCCAGGCCAGGACTCCTCTGGCATCTCATCATGTGGACTTTCTTCTTGTGCCACCCATTGAATCACGATTCAGGGAACCCGTTCAATTAGATGAGTCAAGACATCAACATGATGTGGTTCTTATTGTGGTCCATTAATAAAAGTGCTTTATACACACTGAGTGCTCCCTACAGACTAACGAAGCATGTTGCTGAGTTGGTTAAAAACATGAAGTGTTGAGCCAAGGGCTTTGTTCACGTTGAACTGGGAACTTATTTGCTCTGAGTATCAGGCACGTGTCTCCGGCAGGGCCAGGCATTCCACGTTTCATAAGCTACCACAGGGGAGTCATTTGCTCCATTTCATCTGTCAATTGCCCATTAATGGGCTCGTGTGCTCAGGGCTCTATAAAGGATTCTTAAAGTTAATACCCAGCGTTGTGAATAATGAATATAACACATGTGAATCAATGTGAGGGCTGCACACAGGCAGTTCAGAGTCACTCTCATCTCAAGCAGTTATTGAAATGAAGGTATGTGAAATGAATGGCAAAGACTATAGCGTTGATTTAGAGAGGTCGAGATACAGAGAGAGAGAGAGAGAGAGAGAGAGAGAGAGAGATCATACAAGATCTCTCACCAATCACCCTGTGCAAGTCTGTCAGACCTTAACCCTTAGTAGCCTAATTGAGGGAAATGTTGGTTCCCCAGTCGACTTCAGTAATATATGGACTCAAAGACTTCAATCAGATCAACCCAACAAACCCAGTGTGTTTACAATCACGTGGGTAATAATTTGTTAATTATCATCTAACCTGTCCTTTTTCTCAAAAATTTCAGCAAACTGATGCCACGTGATTGGATAAAGCATAGCCGATGATAAAAGGTAGGATGAGAACAGCATGGATTTTGCAGTTGGTTTGCAGTTTAAGAATCAACGAACCGTAGCCTACATTGGGGCGGGATGTGCCATACTATGACAGTCTCCAAATAAAATGGCACACAAGTTTAAATGGGAGCAACCAATGATAGCAAATTATTAATGACTGAATATTACTATAGGGGCACGAAAGGGATATTACAATGTCTTCACAAAGACGCGTCAATATCGTGAACACACTGGAGAGAAAGCAAACAGAATCCTACAAAGACGTACCTCCAGAGCTGTCCGAGCTGCAAAATGTGAATGATGGATTGCACTAGCCATATACAGAAAGAGCAGGATGCCGAGCGTTTCTTATTAGTCCGGGTTGCTGTGCTGCTGTTGCTGCTGTTGGTAGTGGTGTTGCTCTTGCTTGCTGTCGATGCCTGCCTTTGAGGGGTGGTCGGATGGGCTCCCACTTCTCCATGTGAGGCGGAAGAGCTGAGTAGCTTCCCATCCATGTGTGAGCAGCTTGGTGCACCGCCGGTTGAGCTCTCCTCGGTGCTGAAATCATGGACGAACCATCTGAAACTGAAAACCTGTACGGAGAACGAGCCTAGCACCACAAAAAATAACGTAAGGCCAAACCACCAGTAATCGCGACGGAGGTAATAATCGACGGATAGCCAAACGTCTGTGCCCACGTCGGCAAAATACACCGCCACTGCAGCGAGGATCCATAGACAGTCCCAAATGGTATATTTTTGCTGCTCCCTGCCAAGACGAAGACATGTCGAATTTGAGCCACAGCAGCGCGACTCCCCATTGATGAAGTCCGTCTCTCCGGTACCCGAATCCGGCTGCAATCCTGGAGCAAGCCCTTGTACTGAGCCCGAGTGGTCTGAATTCTGTAAAGGCGTAAACGCCACATCGCTCTTTTTCATTTTGAGCACCCCGTCCGATTTAGCGGCCATTATAGCAGCCTAATATTTTTCTCTCCAACACCGTCTTCACGATCTTCCTTTTTCTCGTTCTCTCTTCGGCTCCTGTGTTCCAGGCGAAGAGACACTGGGTTGGGCGACCTCCTCTTCCGCCTGCTACAGCGCCGCCTGTTCATAACAAAGCAACACTTCCTTTTGGTAGCGGGTACGAACCATATGCTCCCTATGGCTCACACTTAAAACTATGACATCATTGCTTTCCAACTCTTCCTCGGCGGCTCACCCTGGTGTTCATCAATATCGACGAATTGCTAATGTTCCAAATAGGGCCTACATCTAATCGTGGATTTACGTAAAGGCCAATGAGTTTTTTTTACTATTTTTATTATTATTAAGAAATACGGCAGCCACACAGAATAATCCTAAACTAAGCTAACCGATGTCATGCTGCAAGCCCCTTGCTACATATTTAAATCGACGTGTAGGCTAGCCCATATCCTCCTGTTGATGATAATGGAAAATATAGAACTATTACACTACTCTACTAGGCCTATAAAAGAAACAAAACAATATTAAATATAGGCCTACGTCTGCAAGTGTAAATCTAAATACAACGAACTAGTGTTTTTTTTAAATAAAAATATGTTGGTTTTGATACCGCTTCGGGGTATATTGAAAAGGTGGAGCACTTATATTTATTTTTCTTCAGGAACCTTTCCGTCGAAAAAGAACAGAGCGTTTTCAGCACCACGGAAAGCGCTAGGCTAATTTGTCGTCCTCCTGCACCTGCGGTAATATCGCATATGCATTGGGGACCGATTTAATCAAGACTCATCACAGGTTCATATATCACTACCGGTGGGTTGCTGTCCTCGCGATTGTGTTGGGTGGGCTAACTTGCGTCATTATTGAATTTATTGGCAACATTGAGTGCGGCGCCGTTTTGACGACACCACGCCCTCTCCTTCGCCACTACACGCATAGGTTGTGAATCGTTGAAACAGAACGGCCGTATTCAACGCTCCGTGCATTATAACTAGTAGTAATATTGTGGCGTGCACGTGCAAGGCGTGCGCGCTTCAGTGTGCGTGCGTGTGTACGCGTGGTGATGTTCATGTTTAATCATTAGTGAAAAAATAATAAAAGTACTCGTGCATCCTTCCTAAAGTTAGTAGTCTATGTTTTTTCCTTTGTCAGTTTGAGTCCGTGTGGTACGTGTAAATGTCTGTGTGTCCATCCAGTAGGCTATAATGAGGGTAATTTGTCTGACACCCGCTGGGAAGTATTCAGACTAAACTTCCCTCTGCGCCCTCTCAGTATTAATATTTGGCCACTTGTGCGCAGCATAAGTGAAGAAGCCTGCGCATGTTACACACGTCACATTTTCATGTGATGTAGCCTACTGTAAATGCAAAGCAAGTCTTCAGACATAGTCGAGGGATGGGCATGATTTGATAATTAGGAAAGGTTTACTTTCCATATTTGATAACACCTGCTGAGACTTGGAAGTCTCTTGTATCAAATATCTAATGCCCAGCTATTATACCCAGCTATTATGCCTGCCTACAAAAATGATGACATAAAGAGCTAGTGTTAATTCCGTTTATTCATTTAGAATTAATTCCAGGAGAATCCCAGGGCTATATCAGTATGTCAGCATGTTTCTATGTTTCCTTCGCAAATAAATGTAAGTTTTGAGTACAGTAGTTGCTGAAATAGGCCTAACCAAAATCTCCATTTTTCAGGATTTTGTTTTTATTTGAATAAAACCCTGTATCAGTCTAAATATTGGTGGACTCCCAGAACAAGTGATAAGTGAGAACATCAATAAGCATGTCCAGCTCCAGCATATAGCTATAGGTAGGCTATAGGCCTCCATAGCTCCTCCAGTACTCTCACACAACCTGCCACAGACTCCGATCACGCCATCTGTCATCATCAGCAGCAGAGGCCGGCAGCTCGACAGGGGTAAGTGCTTTGGTGTGATTGGCCGGGCAGGCGTTGGCAGCTCCGTTACTGGCCCCTGTAACAGGTAGACAGGCGTCGCTTCCAGGATCTGAACCTCGCCAGGGGTGCGTGAGGACCATGATGAGTCCATCCTGAGTCCTCTTCCATCAACCAAGCAATGGTCAAAGAAATAGGTCCAAAGAGGTCAAAGAAACAAACCCCTGAGGACGTTTCTGCCCAGAGGAATAGCCTATTGGTGGGATAACCTGTAGTGGAATAAAATTGGACCAAGCCAAATGTAATTTTATCAAGATACGTTGGAATATAGTCATATAAATGAACCTGTCCTTTCATATGCTTTCTGTTTTCTGCATTTACTGTCAGTTTACAAGTGAATTGAACCTAAAATTTGAAACTTCTGAAAATATGAAGCTTATGATAATATTGCTGAAACAATTTGAGTTTCAGCAATATTATCATATTATATTTGCATTCAACAATTTTTGCAACTATAAATACTTCCCACAATGCCTTTGCATTCAGCACTGTATTTATTTGAAATAACCTGTGGTTGCCTTGCATTTAACAAACTTGAAACAGTTTTGATATATGCCCTTATATGGCCATTCTTAATAAGACTGTGATTAAGAGGCAGCTCCAGTGACTGGAGGCATGCTCTGACCCTATGCATGTTGAATGTTGATACATCCCCCACTAATGAAGTCTCACTACGGCAGCAAATGAAAAATCCATTTAAAAAACAATTCTCCACTTGTGATAATATTATACCACCTGCATGTACTCATTTGACAACACTTTCTGCTTTTGATCATGCTTCACTTTGATGTTACAACCTATAACTGGAATCATTGGCAGACTAGGGTGGAATACAATCTGGCATGTTATGATAAAGTAAGCGTGGTGTGTAAGATGCAAAATTCCTATCAGATGTGATCAGGTTTTCAAGCAGCAGAGCAACCTAGACAACGTTACAGTTGGCTTGCCTTAGTTGCTGAGCAACAAAGCAACGGGTTTTCAAAGGCTTGGCACACAGGGGCCCCGATTGAAGGCAGCAGGCCACCATGACAGATACTGGAAGTGATTCTTACACAGAGAGTTGAGTTGTCAAGCTCAGAATTGGGACACTGGCCTTTGCTAGTTCCATGTTTCAGGGAGACGGCAGCGAGTTAAAATAGCCACAGTGACTGTAAAATGGATACGGTGACATATTTAGGCTTGTCCAATGATCCAAATATGCCCTGTCATGAATAGAACGCCATGATGAAACTCTCTTTCCCAACTGGGTTAAACATCCCCAGGCACTGTGGGATGGGTTTAGAGCCAAGTGCCATGCACAACACAGATGCCCCATGATTCCATGCTTTTTAGACTTTTAATGCTTTTTGGTCAGGAATGGTCATTTTTGTAAAGACCTATCATTAAATTTGCATTTGAAATAGTTCTATTTAATGAGTTAATATTAATGTATATAACATTGAACAATACCACATTATGATTTCTGCTACTTGATTATTCTCTTGTGTATGGTGCTATCAAACAAATTATATGTTTGCCTAAGAACAGTGCTCTCTAAACACACTTTATATCTTATATGTATCACAGTTCCCTGTGAAGAAGACTGTGTGATACTGTATAGAAGATTATTAAATGAGAGAGGCAAACAGAAGTGGTTAAATGACAAGTGTCACTTGATGGCTCAGCAGTGGCTTTTTGGTTAAAGAAAGAAAGAAAAGAAAAAACTCTTACTGTCAATCTGTCACTTTTTCTGCTTGTCTAACCCCCGTTGGCATGGAAACCCTCCACCATTGCATGCCTCCCATGGGGCTGAACACTGAGAGAAAGAGACAGAGGGGGAGAGAGAGAGAGAGCGGGAGAGAGAGCGAGAGAGAGAGAGTGAGAGTGTCATGCTTGTCATACTCCTCTGCTGCTCTGGTCTCCGTGGTAGCGGAGGCTGCTGTGACCTGCGGTCATGTTTCCGAGGGAATATGTTGTCCGCCTGCAAGGAGCACCAACAGAGAGCTCCACAAGCCTTTACCCTGAGCCTGAGTGCCGTGGTATTAATGACTAAATGAGGTATCTCCATGAGAGACATGGAGCTGAAGTGCTGGCCACAATGTTTTTGAGGAGAATGTTTTTTATCTGGAGTATTATTTCTCAGTGGTATTGCATATATGTAATGATAATTATTTGTTAGTGTCAATTAGTTTAAATAAGCCTTTGCAATGGCAAGTTTACTTGAGTTTAATTCAGACACAGCTTTTATGTCTGGCTTTGATTAATACTGCAATCAGCTGTAGTCTACAAGGAAAAACAAACAACCGCATATGAATTATCACAAAATGTACCCACATGGGCAAGTCCATTATATTCCAAAACAGTAGGTACCTAACTCTAGCTCACACTCACTCACTAATCCAATCCCACACACACACACACACACACACACACACACACACATACTCTAAATCAATAAGAAAGAAGAATTACAGTTCAGCAACGCAGTGCACACCCACAGCAGGATATGCCCTTCCTCTGTTTCACATAATAATAAATAGACACGAGTGGTGAAAATGTATGCATGTAAATTTAAAAGGAAGATGACTTTCCCTCTCCCTACCCCAAGCCCCTGCCCCACCCCCACCTCCCCTGCGGCGACAGTTGGGGAGAGTGAGAGTGGGATTGACACGCCTGGATGGCCAGCTGCCCGGGGGCTCTGGGAGAGTCCATGTTGGGAAATGGAGAGAGGCAGGCTGGCCATGCTGCAGACATCGTGGGTCCTGATTTCTGTGGACACTCACGCATCAGCAGCCACTCGCCACACTTTCCCACAGCAGCAGCAACCTCCCTTCCCCCTTCTCCTCTCCTCCTTTCTCCACTCTTTCTCCAACCTTTCCCTTCCCCCCCTATTCTCCTCCCTCCCTCCTTTCTCCACTCTTTCTCCTTCACCCCTCCCTCTCTCTTCTCCCTTCCTCCCTTCTCCCTCTCCTCCCTTCTTCCCTTCTCCCTCTCCTCCGTTCTCCCTCTTCTCCTTCACCCCTTCTCTCCCTCCCTTCTTCTCCTCCCCTTCTCCTCCTCCCCCTCCCTTCTCCCTCTTCCTCCTCTTCACCTCTCCTCCCTTCTCCCCTGTCATCCCTTCACCCCTCTCCCTCTCCCTGTTGAACCTCTCCTCCCTTCACCCCCCTCTCCTCCCTTCTCCCTCTCCTCCCTTCTCCCTCTCCTCCCCTCTCCCCTCCTTCTCCCTCTCCTCTCTCCTCCCTTCTCCCTCTCCTCCCTTCACCCCTCTCCTCTCCCCCCCTTCACCTCTCCTCTCTTCACCCTCTCCTCCCTTCACCTCTCCTCTCCCTCCTCCTTCTCCTCTCTCCTCCCTTCACCCTCTCCTCTCTCCTCCCTTCACCCTCTCCTCTCTCCTCCCTTCACCCTCTCCTCCCTTCACCCTCTCCTCCTCTCCTCCCTTCACCCTCTCCTCCCTTCACCTCCCTCCCTTCACCCTCTCCTCTCTCCTCCCTTCTCCCTCTCCTCCCTTCACCCTCTCCTCTCCCCTCCCTTCACCCTCTCCTCCCTTCACCCTCTCCTCTCTCCTCCCTTCCTCTCCCCTCCTTCACCCTCCTCCCTTCACCCTCTCCTCTCTCCTCCCTTCACTCTCTCCTCCCTTCACCCTCCCCCCTCTGAACACTCTCATGCCACACCACTGCAGTACACACAACATACACAGAGAGGGGACTATGTGTGTGTGTGTGTGTGTGTGTGTGTGTGTGTGTGTGTGTGTGTGTGTGTGTGTGTGTGTGTGTGTGTGTGTGTGTGTGTGTGTGTGTGTGTGTGTGTGTGTGTGTGTGTGCATTTATGTCTGCATGTTTGTTTATGCTTGTGGGTGCGTTGGCAATGGCATTGGTGTGTCTGCGTGTGTTGAGGGAGGTTAATATGTTAATATGTTACAGACCTCTCTTCCAAGTCTATGGGTCCAGTCATATTAAACAGCATCACTAAGATACTTGAAAATTATATTGACTTTGAGAATAATTGCTGCATTTGTTGTTGCTGTGCTGCAAGAGAAATGAAAGTGAAAAACAGACAGGATGTGTTTATTGATGTTGTCCTTTTAGTCTTAAACATCCACATGTAAGGGCATCAAAAGAAAACAGTAACTGTGGCATGATCATTTAAATATAATATGTAGTCTAGTGATTGCTAAACATAATATGTAGTCTAGTGATTATTAAATATAATATGTAGTCTAGTGATTATTAAATAAAATATGTAGTCTAGTGATTATTAAATAAAATATGTAATCATTCTTGTAGTGTGTAATATGCAACATATGGAGACTGTGCTTAGTGTGCTAGATGCCACTGTGTCAACCACCATGCCATCAACCAGGCTTCTGTCTCTTTAATCCAGTAGAATTCTATTAACTTGTTAAATATGGAGGGGCATCTTCATTGACACTGTCACTTTCATCATTATTTAATTATTACGACCGCCACGCAGCGAAGTCATATAGGTTTAGTCAGATTTTTTTTTTTTCTTTTTTCGCATGTCCAAATTTTCGTCAAAGATTCCCGGGACACTATAAGACCGGGTACACCGCGAAACTTGGTGGGCATGTAACCCCACATGGATAGCATGGAACCTCCTTTTTTCGTTTTGATCTGTAGCCCCCGGCTGGACTGGACCCCCGAAAGGAGGGTAGGGCAGACACAGTTTTCTGTGAATATCTCGAGAACCGTGGGGTTTAGGAGGACCATTTTTTGTATGTTTTATCTCAAAGGGCCATGTCAACCCATTCCATAACCACTCATTTCATGTATAAGCCACCTAGTTAAACACAAAAAGTAAAATGAGGTGTTGTAATCGCTGGTATCTGTGACCTAACATAGTCAAAACTGCACTAAATTGGAAGTGTAGGATCATTATGACACCCTCTGAATGCACGCCAAGTTTCGTGGAATTCCGTTCATGGGGGGCCACACCATAAATTAATTTATGTTACTCTACACCAACTGGCCTGTAGGTGGCCTGAGACAGTTTTCTGTGAATATCTCAAGAACCGTGGGGCCTAGGAGGTCCACCTTTTTTTTTTGTATGTTGGTCTTAAGGGGTATGTCAACCTATCCCATTATCACTTATTTCATGTGTATAAAGCCACCTAGTTAAAAATTAAAAAGCAAAACATTAGGGTGTTTTCATCACAATATCTCTGGCTGACATGGTCAAAACTGCACGAAATTGAAAGTGTAGGATCATTATGACACCCTCCGAATGCATGCCAAGTTTCGTGGACTTTCGTACATGGGGGGCCTTACAATAAAATAATTTATGTGTACATTTAGTGACGTACACCAACAAGGATTCCCGGGGCACTGAAAGACCGGGCTACACGAAACTTGGTGGGCATGTAACCCCACATGGATAGCATGGAAACATCGCTTTTTGTTTTGATCTGTAGCCCCCCCGCTGGACTGGACCCCCCGAAAGGAGGGTAGGGCAGACACAGTTTTCTGTGAATATCTTGAGAACCGTGGGGCCTAGGATGACCAATTTTTTTTGTGTATGTTTGCCTCCAGGGGTCATGTAAACCCATTCCATATGCACACATGTGCATAAACAGATACACACGCACACACATACATTCACAGTAATCCTACGTATGACACATACTCACACAGTAGACATATATACGCATGCATGCACATGCACACACACAGGCACATAAGCAGGCAAACACACAAGCACATGCACATGCACACACACACACACACCCACCCACACACACATAAACATAAACATGTACACGCACACATGCACACAATTCAAGAATTTCTCAGAATTATGAACAGGCAAGATGGGGGTGGGGTTGTATAAAATGTATATTACATGTGAAATCTATGAACTAATCATGTTTTGGTACTTGTTGTCTAGCAGATACCAGTGAGAATTGAGTGTGCATAATGCAATTCAGTGAGACAGTTAGAATCATATATGCCTTTCAGCGTGACTTATTTTTGTGGAAAACATGTGCTGGACTGGGCGGCGGTCATATTTTGTACCGCTCTGCGGTACATCTAGTTACCCTGATTATTGTCCATCTGGCAGAGTATTTATACCAACCTTAATTACTCCACTTTTTTTTAATTATAGACCAGTGATTGCTGCTGGTATGCTGTTTGAACAGCAGGTGACATCTTGATTTGACTCTGTTGGCATTAGAAATGGAAGCAAAGTCACCCCCTGTCAGTGAGGTGCACCATGTGTTAATGTTATTAACATAGGCCTAGCATGCTGTCTGTGAATACATAATGTGAGTTATAAAATACCCTACATGCTGTAATTCACTATGAAACAAATGTACAGGACTGTAAGGTGTGCGCGGGAGCAGCAGTAGCATTGCTGCTTCAGAAATGGTTGTCCCGGGTCTGAAACTAGGATAGGACCTGATGTTGCGAGTCCCAAGTTCTTTATGGCTTTGGGTGAAAACAACTGTTAAATCCCACTCACTATCGTCCCGTCATGTAGGCTACTCCTGCCCATGGTGTCTGTCAAATTCATCTGCCATAAAGCACTGGCAGCTCATATTACAGTTTTTCTTGGTCGCTTTAATGCTTGTGTCAACTCTTACATCACACTTTCAAAACAATTAACACGCAGATCTAAACAAAAGCACTCTGGCCAAAATGCCACATTTTGCTTGCAAAAAGTTCTTACTCTCTCAAAACATTTAAAACATGCAGCAAAAGCTAATTTTGCCTTCAAACAACACATATTGTAATCAAATCACTGTGTGATTTAAAATCAATCATTACACACTGGACAACTAAATGCAAAACATAGTTCCCAATGTGAGAAGTTTCAGCCTTCATTTTTTCTATGTCTATGACAAGTCATTGACATGTATGATCTACAGTTAGCACCTAGACAAGACAAATTTCATTGAACTACAACTTGCCATTTTTCATTGAAAAAGACCTACAGTAAACACCTGGACTTGTCAGCTTTTGTACTGTTTTCTTTACCAAATAGGCAATACAGTACTTTCTCTAAATGTGCCTTAGATCCATACTTGCAAATAGCAACACAGAACAGACATGGTATCTCTTATGGATAATGAATGATTGCTGATTGAAGAATTGTGCAAAAGAGATTCACACAGGTGTATCATAGATTCAGACTTATGCAATGAATCTCTACCACCTGTGAATAGATGTTTTCTTTTAGTTTAGCACTGGGAAAACAATAGAGTTTGGGGTCTTTGAATGGCATCTATGTTAACTGTTTTACAAAAGGCTGTGAGAAATGTGTGAACCCAATAAAACTGTGTGAGCACATTTGCAAGAGATGACTTCTGCTGTGCAAAGAAAGTGTTCATGAAGAACAAGTGGATCCCAGTTTCTTTAAGCAGGTCAAAGCAATCAAGAAAAACTGTAATAGTGTGTATAATTCTGATGAGTGTGGCTACAAAGGATCCTAGAAGAATCTGTTAAATAAGTATGCAATCTGTTATAATCTAATGGATTACCTCGTGTTTTTGCCTATACAGGAACTCCACAGAACACTGGATAGCTATGAACAATACTTGTGAGAGCATTAAGTTCAGCCAACAGGTTTAGGCCCTTCACACTCTTGTCTTTGTTTTGATGTTAATGTGTGTGGTGGTCCCAGTTCATTTTGATTGTTGACAGTCCCACTGTTAGTATTCCGCAGGGACGTCTGCTTTGCCATGCTGCTGGTTATGCAACATAATGAAGGTCAAACAGAAACCGGACTGCATGTTAAATAGCTTCTCTCTGTACTGGAGGTGACTATAAGGATCTTAACCCAAGCAGAAAAACCGACATAATCTGTGAGTGACTGACTGGTGTCATCTATTTTTAAGGTATTTCTATTTGCATGCTGTTGGAAATCCCTCAACTTCCTTTCATTCTGTTTACATTGGCAATGAGCTAAACTAAACATCTAATCAGTAAACAAGCTATTTAAAGAGATAAACTACATCTACAATAGCAGAGGCATGGCATAGTTCACTTCCTTCTGTGGCCTTAGAATGAATTGAAATTCATTGAAAGAAAGCTGATCTCGCCTCAGTTTCAGCTGTAGGGGTTAACATGTGCACTAAACTATCACCTAAAGCTCAGTTTCAGCTGCATGGGTTAACATGTGCACCTCTGTATAGCTCAGGTTCAGCTGCAGGGGTTAACATGTGCACTAAACTAATCACCTAAAGCTTCAAAAATCTTGTTGCTGTTGTTTTCCAAAGGCAACAACTGCTGGTTACCAATCATAATGCCACAAGGCAGCACAAGGGCATTGATACCAGTTAATTTGAAACAACAGATATAACATCAAGATACACATCCTGGAGTCAACACCCTTGTTCAATGGTCAGGTCTCTAGGGCCAAGTACAGGACAGATGTGTATGTCTGAGAGTTCAGACTGAGTACCATGTCTTCAGCCAGATCCACAGACCTCATGATGGCCATCATCCCATCCACGTGTGAAGTGTGAATGCTCCTGAAGTGCTTTCTCCAACTGAAAACAGGAAGCCCACTCACTCTATGGTGCTCCTGTGGTTCTACCTGCTGAGTCCATCCAGGGGTTCCCATGCAAGGGCCTCTGTTTGAGTGCAACACACAAACACATGATATGCTTCACTCAAAGTACACACACATACTTTCCCATACTGCGCAAGAACCCTGAATAAAAATAATGCCATTTTTGTGTTGCAGGGGCACTATTTGCTGTTACACTGATGCACATGCCTCCATGGACAGTTCTGGGCAGCGATGGTAAAATGTCCTTTTAAGAGCAATACCTGAGGAGGCAGCGGGTCTCACCTCCTCACCACTAGATAGTGATCCATCATTTCCTTTGTTCTGAAATTTCCTGTCTGGGAGCCCAATCGGTCATCATCATCAGTCGTGTTCAACCCTACTGAGGCAGCGTTGGGGTGTGTTCAGGATTGCTGCTCATGTTCTGCGCCACACAGAGTTGTAAAATCATTCGCTTTATATAATCATTTATGTCACTTGTCATTACAAATCAGAGACACAGAAAATTGTGTTTGTTTAACAATGATCAACACAGTTACCACAAAGAATTGTATCTGTACTCTGTAATCTGTAGAGGGCCAGGCCTGCTAAATACACCTGTGAAAACTGTTAATCCTGCACTGCTAACAGGCAAACTAATCCAGAAGAACAGCCTGTGACTCCAGCGCATTTGTAAGTACAGCACAGGAAGTTCCTGTTTAAATGAGAGAGCCCTGTTTGGGAAAAGGGAAAAAGTGTGGTTTGGAATATGGTTAGATTAATTGTGCAGGTGGAAGTGACACAGTAGAGACAAGCCGTGACTGCGCAATGCCAACAACACTTTTCAAAACTGTTCACAGCAAACACGTTAGTCATAATGCCACTCTCCGGGATCTGTGTAGAGTATGCGAATGATTAAATGGCATCGTAAAATGTTACAGTGCATGTAATTTCCATTGCAGAGAATAACGGCCTCTTGCAACTCCATTGATGTTTCCATCAAAAGCACTGTTGATGTTCTTCACCAGTGAATATAAGCTCTCTCTCTCTCTCTAAACAAACCCATCAAAATAGTAAATTCACAATTAGTGAGTGCTCATGATTAAAGTTCAACGTGACTAACAATGCAATGGGGTTTCATATAAAAATGAAAGGCACTAAAAAGCTAATTGATGCAAGATTTGCTACCCATACATACATACATACAGCATATTTTGTGTGATTACCACATAAGCTGAACCCATTCAGAAAGAGAGATGTCAGGCTGTAAGGCAGTGATGGAAAAGCTGAGCTTTATTTGTCAAGGACGCCATGATGGCACAGCCAATCAGCACAACAAACACACCATGATTAGACAACATGCATACAGGCACCTCATAAACATTCCTGTTTTTTTCTGCCTCGTGATTCAGCATTCTCACTCATATAGATTCACATCATTTATATTATATAATATTATATCTGATAAATAAAACAATCAAAATGGCATGCATCTGAAAGTCTGTCTCAGGGTAGAGAATCAGACAGCATACAGTGCTTTAGAGCTCTTTGTGTTTGTTCTGTCCACTGTAAATATAGAATAACATATTTGTAAGTTCCTTGAAGGGTTATTCAATAACAGAGCATTTCTTGCAGAAGGACATGAAGGGCATTCAGTGCCCTTTTCACTGCAGCATCCAGTAGTGCAATGGTGCAGTTATCAGACACTATTACTTCTACACCATGTAAACAACAATGACCTTAATTCACACTTAGAGTACACAACATAATAGGAGTATGTGTGTGTGTGTGTGTGTGTGTGTGTGTGTGTGTGTGTGTGTCCATATTCCTTCACTTCTTCCGTGGGACTTTGTCACCAAGTGGCACGTTATCCATCAGCATCTGTGAGGAGAAAACAAAATGACGTCACTTAGGCAAAAATGACAACAAACAAACAAACCCTGAGCCCTGACTGACACGTCATCACACTGACTCACCTTCAGTAGTCGGGAATAGTACGTCCTGTCGTCCTCCGCCTCCCCCCTTGGCACCTCCACTTGGTATCTCCGACAGGCCAGCAGCAGCTCATTGGCATTGTACAGCGGGGCCGGGTCAATGGAGTGGCCGTTGATGAGGCTGACCAGGTACTCTCTGTAGTGCTTCCCTATGGGGACAGCCGTTTATTGGAACATTTCAACCCATGGAGAGAGAGAGAAAGAGGGAGAGAGAGAGAAAGAGAGAGAGAGAATGAGAGAGAAAGAGGCAGATAGATGCCATGTTTGCTGACCAGTCTGTCCTCTGAGTCACCTCCTCACTCCAGGAACTCACTGTGAGCTGCTGCTGACTACATGACATGTTTAATGGAGGCAAAAAGCAATGCCTTTTACTGTAATCTTTCAATCTGTATAAATGAAGGACATCCATTTCAGAAACATGATGGGGGGAAAAAAACTGGTGACAGTAACAGTAACACGACAACATTGACAACAAAACAGGTTTTAAAAATAAAGGCCTTGCAGAATGGAGGCTGTGTGAATAGTTCACACAGTCCTATGTATGACAACAGCGCTGACAGCACACAAGCACTGTACCCACACAGACAAACATTTCACTCCACGCACTCCAATACACACACACCAGGGTGTCTACAGGTATAAACAAGTTCAATTTAAGACTTTTTTTTTGTAAGAGATTGTATTTCATCCTCAAGTTTAATCTCAAATTTCATTTAGAAGTGGTATTAAAAGCTATTATGTAAGGGATAATGTATAGAGCGCCTCCGCTGGAGCGTCGGGGTCCTGTTCGCCCTGTCGGGACTTATTTTCCGATAATGACCGGCGTTCTATACATCCACCTGCTTATTACATGGCTACTTGCCTAAACCAAAAAAAAAATCCACATGATATGACTCTACATTGATTTGTTAGTTTCATTTTTTGCTGAGAAACAAATAGTTCCCAACAAACGCCGAACTTGAATCAAACATTCTTTAGAACACAGCTGATCAACCGTCTGCTTTCTCTTTTGAATGAAGTTCCATTGCAAGAAGTGACCTGACTTATTGCGGAGTGATATGGAAGACGTGAATAAGAAGCACAAAACCCATTTTACTTGACAGCGGTCTGTTATACTTAGTAAATATCAGACCACCGAATGTTGGGAAGGCCCATTCAAGTGAATAGAGCATTCTGCAGCATTACGAAGAGGCGTGTAATAAAATCCAATAACATGGAACAGTATGTTAAAATGACAATAATTGGTTTGCCTTTCTCAAACTTCTTTGACCTGACCCCTGGCCATGGTAGACTTCAGGGTCATAGGGCACACCTCACCCTTGCAACATGCACATCAGACCGCTTTACTAATGTAAAATATAATTACAATAGTTGAATTGCTTTACTCAGCATGTTTGAGAAATGAGAAATAATTTCCAAAACAACAGCAATTATATACTGTAGGTGCCATTGTTTTGGGATGTTTCCCTCAAGCAAGTATTATGGAACCACGGACCGAAAGAAAAAGATACTAAAATTACGTTTGCAGGAAGTTATTACGCTGGTGGGAAGGTTAAAAAAGTTAATGTAATAACTTCCCACCAATGTAATAAATCACTGATTTAGTGAAACGTTATCTGTTTTTATCAATTGTACGGGTATACTTGTCAACAATTGTCTAAACCAATCTTCATCTTACATGATTCTGTTGGATAAATTCATTGCTGTGGCAAAATGTGTTAGTTCAATGTAATAACATTGTGTTTTAAAGAGAAACTTGACTAGTTTGTGTAGTTCAGTTATTTGTGGTTTCAGGAAACCTCTCAGCTATACAGGAAAAATGAATGAAAGTGGTCCTTCAGAAAGAATAATGTTGTGTCCCTTGCCTGTTTTTTTTTATCGTTAATAAGTTTGAACCATGTACACTGTCAAAGAGATTTAATCTGACCCAATGTTCCCACACCTTCTTGAAATTCATTGACTTTTCAAGGATTTCCCAGGTCCAATTCCCTCAAATTCAAAGACCCAACAGTTTAAGACATGAATCAAGGTTAATTGTTTACAATAACTTTATAGCTTTACAGAAACTCAGAGACAACATTTAAAAAAGAGAAAGGCTTGAATGTGTCAATGCTTATCAATTTACCGTTCGCAAAAGCATCACGGTCAATTGTGCTATGTTTCAGTGATGGCTGACAAAGTAGTTCTCTTGCCTTCTCTAACAGAACATACCGTAAATCCTCAAATTGTGGCCGCGGTCTTTTATTTAGTTAGGCTGCGCAAAGCACTGGCCTTTATTTGGGGCAGGCCTTTTTCTTATTAGGCTTCTGTTGTAGACTTTTATTCTTAGAAATAAAAGTAAAAGGCTACTCTTAAAGTGGGCCAATGCTATTCAACACTTCCTGTAACCGGCATACCGGTAGGCTATCAAAAGCAGAAGATTTTCGGTTTGGTTTGGGATTTAATTTTCTTTTGGATTGTTTTATTGCTAAATGTTGGGACTGATGGGCACTGAAATCTGGGGGGTATTTGATGGTTCACGGTTAAGTTTCATGTAGTTGAAAGAGTGTCAGGATTTTCACCCACTGTTTATTGCGAGACAAGGCAGCCGGTTTCATTCACTCATTGAATGTGTGCTGTGCTGTAATGGAAACCTTATTGCGTAGCCAAATAGCCTAAATTGAGTTATTTTTTAAATTATGCACAATTTACTTTTTATTAAATTCGTAGGTTGGAATGCCTCGCGGCAACAATTGTGTTTAAATGTAGTAGTAGCCTATGCCTACTGCTTCAGCCTGCAAGCTCAGAAGGGGACGGCAAGCACCTGGTAGCTTGAGAGGGACGTGTTGTAAACCCATGGTGTAGGACAACGACTTTTCATTGGCAACAATATTAAACCTACCAATGTGAGGGGAAAATGACAAAGATGGACCTTAACCTTTGATACTCGTGTTTCTGTAAGATTTTTGAATGGACTCTTCTGTTTAAGTTTAGCCAAGTTTGTGTTTGTTCCTTATAAGTGATACTTCTAGTGCAGTGTGAATTCATTCTTCCGTTGGAAACTAATCTAGTTCTTAAAGTTCTTATTATTTGATACTTCTGTTCCGATAACAGATGTTCAGATGGCAAATCATGTGTTGTATGATGTTAGAAATTTTCTTAATGTCCTTGATTCTTAAATAACCGATTGTATTGACCAAGTCATTTGTGTGTGCAGAGAGGGTGTAATGATGCAATGATGCAATGAGATTATGATACTTTACGAGGTATAAATGTGTTTGTGAGAAACAACTGATTGTCTCTTGGCTGCACAGACTTTGTCTTTGTATCCTGATTGCCTGATGCTTATGAGACCTCTCTGCACAGAGATTAATAAACTCCTAACCAGAAAGACAAACCTTATTTCAGACTCACTCAGTATTTACAGACCTTTAAGCTAAATTTCTTCCACACCAACAATATAAAATATTAAGAAGAGCTCTTTTATTTAATTGAGTTAAATCGAAACAATGTCTTCTAGTGCTCGTGGACTGACAGCCCTACTGGTAGGCAATTATTACCCCGGCTTGTATTTGGGGGCCAGCCTTTATTTGTCCGAATCGACCACGCCCCCAGCTATTATCCGAGGTCCAGCTATAAATAGAATTCTGGACATAATTTTAGGACTTACAGTACGGTATACAAATTCAAACAGTTTTAATTACCCATGTCTATTTATGTCTATTTTCAAAGCTATGATTTCCCCCCTCATTTTCATAGATTCTCATGGCTTTTAAGGACCCGTGGGAACCCAAAGGACCGTTAGAAGGTTTATTTGCACACTTGCTATGTTCTCCTTTTTAGCAACATTCAGACACACATACTGTACATGATGCTGCATCTTAACATATGGAGGTGTAAGGTCAAGTGTTCCTACTGTCCATAAAAGATAACACGACTGTCCCACGCTTCAGTTGATTGCTGAGAGTTGGCCAGTCCTCTTGAGCGATGGTTGCTTTAAATAGAAATACCTATGCTGAAATTTTCCTGTGTGCCCAGTAAATATTCAGTCGAGCACTTGTGATTGTATCCATGTCATTTAGGGTCCAGGTTGACAGAAAAAAATAGGGTTAGTTAAGGGTTATGGTAAGGGTTAAGGTTAGGTGCCTTAAAGTTGACGGTGTGGGCCCAAAAGACAATCAAGTGATTATCAGGAGCATGCTCTTAATCACACGTCATGTCAGTTAACAAAGTACCATCAAGCCTATTTCCTTTTTAATTCTACTATTTCACAATTATGCTTTTGGAGGTGTCTTGTAATGTGTAACCTACAGTATAGTGTCGCCTGCATCTGTACTCCCTCTCATTTGAAAACGAAGGAACACAATGGGTGCCAAAGCAACCAGGGTCAGGGACCTGTCCGTCTAGCTTTGCCTGGCTCCTAGTAAAGGTGATGAATAATACGTTAAGGTAAAAGTAAGGGGTAGAAAGCTTTATGGTCGTGAGATTGGTTTAGATGATGACAATTGTTGACTTTACCCTTACAATTGATAAAACACATACCATTTCACTAAATCAATGATTTATTGCATTGGTGGGAAGTTATTACATTAACTTTATTTAACCTTCCCACCAACGTATTAACATTCTGCAAACCTAATAATTATTGGGTTATTACGTTGGTTGGAAGTTATTATGTTGGTGGGTTTAAAACGTGCAGATTTTTATTGCCTTGGTTTTTACGGTTTTCACTGTTGGTTATTAATGTCAAATGAGTAACAGGCAACACAACTATTGGCAAACTTTTACATAGCCTCCTTCTAGCCATCAGTTAGCTCATGTTTGCTTGTCAACTGCTCACCAGAAATGAACATTGCATGACAGTCCTCTGCGATCCAAGACAGGTTCTCTTCAAGTTGTTTGGTTTTTCAATATTTATTTTAACTAATCAAATAGCAAACATCCTGACTTACATCCACATCTCATTTCCAAATAATAGCCTACAGACACGGACACAAGTTGCACCCTGGGTCTGAGTGTGTGTTAGTGTGTGTGTGTGTTAGTGTGTGTGTGGGACGGTCACTCACTCGCAGAGGCCTGCCTGGCCAGGCTGTGTTTGAGCTCCACAGGCAGAGTCAGACTGCTGGCCCCCCTCATCCTTCTGTTCGATCACTCCACACAAACCTGAATCACACACACACACACACACACACACACACACGAGAATGGGAGAACGGGAGAGAGAGGGACTGAGAGTGTGAGTGAGTAAGAGCAAATGCAAGTGAAATCGTGTGTGTGTGTGTGTTGCTTTCTAGAGAGAAGAGGCAGAAAAAGCGGCAGGATGGTGGAGGTCTGGGCGACTTGTGAAGTGACCCAGTGGATGCGGAGGTGTGTGTGTGTGTGTGTGTGCGACGTACGAAGTGAGCCAGTGGATGTGGGGGTGTGTGTGTGTGTGTGTGTATGTAAGTATATAAGTAAGTATATGATCCCGTGAGGGAAATTTGGTCTCTGCATTTATCCCAATCCATGAATTAGTGAAACACACTCAGCACACAGTGAGGTGAAGCACACACTAATCCCGGCGCAGTGAGCTGCCTGCAACAACAGCGGCGCTCGGGGAGCAGTGAGGGGTTAGGTGCCTTGCTCAAGGGCACTTCAGCCATTCCTACTGGTCGTTGTTCGAACCGGCAACCCTCCGGTTACAAGTACGAAGCGCTAACCAGTAGGCCACGGCTGCCCCACAATGTGTGAAGCAGCACAACAAGTCTCTCTCATTGTGTCCTGTTTTACGCCTCCATCATGCTGGGCCTACTGATGCTAACCCTAGAGATAGAAATAAAGATAAGATAGAAAGGCAGAAACGAAAGAGAGAGAAAGAATGAGGGAGAGGGAGAGAGAGATAGATAGGTAGAAAGAAACAAGAGAGCGAGAGAGAGAGAGAAGTGGGTAGATAGATAAATACCGGTAGATATATAGATAGAAAGAAAGCAAGAACCCACCTGCCTGAGTGCCAGGAGGTGTGTCTGTGTTGAATGCCACCCCTTCTTTCTAAAAAACAGGACAAATAAATATATAGGACAAACAAAATGGCTGTGCAGCACAGAAAATGTAAAGACACATTTTTGATCATATTTGTTGAATATTTCTGTGTACAACGAGGAACTGTGGGTCTGTTTGCACCTGCTGTGGTTGTGTGTGTGTCTGTGTTTATTATGTATGTGTGTTTACATATGTTTGTGTGTTTGTCTGTCTTTCTCTTTCGCTCACTGTGTGTGTGTGTGTGTGTGTGTGTGTGTGTGTGTGTGTGTGTGTGTGTGTGTGTGTGTGTACGTGCGTGCGTGCATGTGTGTGTGTACCTGCAGCAGGGCCTGCAGCCTGGCAGGCTCCCAGTCTCGTAGGTAGAAGAGGCAGTCTCTGGGGTGATGGGCGTGCAGCCCCGTCACACTGCACTGGATCACCGAGCACGTCTGAGTGCAGTGCAGGGGGGTGGGGATGGGGGGCAGACCCGTCAGTCATGCCCCATCACACATGCAGATGACAAGTAAACAAATCAACACACCTCAACCCACTATCTATAGCCACACATGCCACAAATCTCTTCTCTGAGATAACCTGCTACACAAACGCACTGTATGTGTGTGTGCATATCTAGGCAGACTGTATGTGTGTGCATATCTAGGCAGACTGTATTCAAATGTCTGTAAAATGGCTTGTAAGATATTGGGCACCAACTTATGTATCTCTAACAAACTGTGACTAAGCAGTTTCAATATAAAGGATGATAAACACACAGACATTTTATATACTTTATTTAATTCCACTTCACAAGCCAAGTTTTATTAGGAATCAAATTTCTAAATAATCAAGTAGATTAAAGCTATTCAGCAATCTATGATACGTTTTAAGCACGCACACGCACGCACACACACACACACTTACCGTGTGGAAGGGGTTATTGCAGCCACTGCAGAACTGGTATCTGCACTGTGAGCAGCAGAAGTGCATGCAGCCACCTCTGGCCAGAGCGTACTGGAACCTGCAGTTAGGACAGGCTACAGGGAGAACCAGGGAGGTAGGGAGGGAGAGAGGGAAAGAGAGGGAGGGACAGAGGGAGAGACAGAATAGGGATAATGAGGGAGGGGGGAGAGAGAGAGAGAGAGAGAGAGAGAGAGAGAGAGAGAGAGAGAGAGAGACGGGGAGTGAGGAAACAAGCAACAGGACATAATGAGAATAAACAGTGGAGACAGGGAGAGAGAGAGAAAGAGAGTAGAGAGACAGACAAAGACAGACAGACAGACAGACAGACAGACAGAGAGAGAGAGAGAGAGAGAGAGAGAGAGAGAGAGAGAGAGAGAGAGAGAGAGAGAGAGAGAGAGAGAGAGAGAGAGAGAGAGAGAGAGAGAGAGAGAGAGAGAGAGAGAGAGTGCACTGTGCATAACCCTGAATTGAGAGCTGAATTGAGGGCTTATTATTCCAGGACTGGAGAACCACGTCCACTGACCCAGGCCTGACATGTAGCGGAGAGGAGAGCTGGCCAGTCAGCTGCAGAGAACTACTGACCTCTCAAAGGCCTGTCAACCGTCCTGCGCGCTCTCTTTACTGAGCAGGGAAATGGGCAGAGAGGGGAATAACTGATAGTTCAATTTTACACCACTCTTCACCTGACACAAATCCTCTCCATTCACTGTCACTATGTGGAATCACAATCACTATGTAGAATCACAATCACTATTTAGCATCAAAGTCACTATGTAGAATCACAATTACTATTTAGCATCACAGTCACTATTTAGCATCACAATCACTATTTAGCATCACAGTCACTATTTAGCATCACAGTCACTATTTAGCATCACAATCACTATTTAGCTGACACTATTCAGCTGAGTTTCCTCCATCACAATGAGTGTGCATGACAGCATTCATGATAATAAACCATTTGCTGTCCTAATCCCTTTCAATATAACGTGTGTTGAACTGAACACTCTGTCTAACTGCCCGGTTGGAGTCCTTGGGATCTGTTCCTGGCCACGGTGACCAGAGTGAATGTGAGTTTGGCAGAATCGGGTGGACTCACTGATGCCGTTGTCACGCAGGTATCCGGCCAGACCCTGTCTCTGGTACTCAGGGTCATTCTCTCGCTTCCACGACTGGAACTGCTCACAGGAGAGACCAGTGTGCTGAGACTCCCACTGTTGGACAGAGAGAGAGAGAGAGAGAGAGAGAGAGAGAGAGAGAGAGAGAGAGAGAGAGAGAGGGAAAAGAAGGAGAGATAGAGGAGAGAGAGGGGAAAGAAAGAGAGAGAGAGAGAGCAGAAAAATGAGAAAGAGAGGGAGTTCAAGTGATAGAAAGATGAAGGGCAGAGAGAGGACAGAGTGAATGGCAGGATAACTTCTGGACATTTAGTGGGTCTTTTCAGAGTGAGATCAAGAATGCTCATTTAATGAGGTAGCATTGTGGCATGATGCTTACAGGCTTCTTGCACTGGGCACAGAAACTGTTGCGGCACTGGAAACAAGTGACCTTGAGCTGCTCGCCGTCATAGATGAAGCCGTAGGAGCACTGAAAAACACCCGCATCAATAAAGCAGTGAGAGAGAAAAGCAGCACGCTTAACACCATTAGTGTGCTGAATGCTCTGAGGTGGTATGCTGGTCTATGGGGTATTAGTGTCATGAGGTGGTGTACTGGTCTATGGGGTATTAGTGTCATGAGGTGGTGTACTGGTCTATGGGGTCTTAGTTTCATGAGGTGGTGTACTGGTCTATGGGGTATTAGTGTCATGAGGTGGTGTACTGGTCTATGGGGTATTAGTGACATGAGGTGGTGTACATTTCAAAATAAATATAAGTTGAAGCATATTCTAGTTAGCCTGCTGAGACTGCACTAAGTTATAATGTAAACAGAGTGGACAGAATATGAAAAAAGCGGACAGATTTCCAGTTTCATGAATAAGGCGGATTGTGTGTCCTAATGGAATATCAGGGGACTCACGTGACTGCACCAGAGGAACTTGGGATCCTTAATGAGGGCCTGTTCGGTCAGCTTCTTATGAAACAGCTCGTACACCTCAGGTTCTAAACACTCTCGGAGCTACACACACACACGGTTTAAACTTGAAAGATTGATGACTAGAAAGCCCCCCCCACACACCCCAAGACACACACACACACACACACACACACACACACACACACACACACACACACACACACACACACACACACACACACACACACACACACACACACACACACACACACACACACACACACACACCTGAATGTCAAGAGTGGAGAAGTAGCTGTTGAGGTGTTCGGGGTCGTTAATGTCGGGCTCCCAGCACACAGGGCACACCATGTCTCTGATGTGCTTGTCCCTCACGGCAATGGTGAAGTGCTGCTGGAAGCAGCTGCAGCACACCGAGCACTGGCACGACGTCAGAGACTGCATCTGGAGACGCACACAGGGACAGGTACCGCAACACTCTTACACACCCGGCATTTGGAGTGAGCATGCTCTTCAATTGGGATGTGTTGTGTGTGTGTGTGTGTGTGTGTGTGTGTGTGCCGGACTACACCAGGAACACAACTGAAGTGTTATGACCGCGAAATGGTAACAATTCGTTTTGTGGTAACAATTAGTCTACTATAACTATAATAATGAAACTGGCTACAACAGACGTGAGAGCGTTGCACACATTTAAAATAATTAAACCAGTCTTCTAAGACTATTTTTATGTTTTGCAGAAGGAACGTTTCAATTGCGCGGCCACACTGTTTATTTTTCTAATGCAGGAATGATCCCATTATAGTAACACATTCATATTGAAGTGTCTGTGAAAAATCTATGAAAATCAGGCATAGAAAAGTAGGTCTGTGCACGGCAGGAACAAGTGTGCTCTTGACTGACTAGAGAGCCGCTCTCCTGCAGAAAACAAGACAGCAGCCTCTGCACAGAGTGGCTGCTCTCCTCCTGTGATCTCTGAGCCAAAGCAGGCTGCTGGTGCTGAAGCCTAACGTTGCTGCTTCTACACAATATCTTGGGTGTAGTTTTCCTCTTCTCCCTTCTACGCTCCTTTCTCTGCATCTATCCCCAATGAATTTTAAACTCAACATAGCGCGGAGTCATCTCGATGCTAAATGGAACAGGAGCCAAAGCTACCACACACAATTGACAAAGCTATTAAACACAACAAACTGTCAGGACTGGAGCTGTCCTCTCTTTTCCATCACCTCTCTCTCCCCCTCCGGCTCTCTCTCTCTGTCCCTCCATCTCCTCTCTCCCCCTCTCCCACACTCTTTCTCCTGCTCTCTCTCTCTCTCCCTCCCTCTCCTTCGGTCTCTCCCTGTCCCTCTCTCTGCCCCCCCCCCCCCCTCTCCCTCTCTGCCTGTAGAGTACCTTGCTGTGGGGAAAGACAGAGAGGCAGATGGGGCATTCTTTGGCGAGCACGCGCCGTATGAAGTCGCGGTCGTGGGACTCGCGCACGGCCTGCACCACGTCCTCCAGGGTGTAGGGGGCGGCGGGGTCCTGCAGCAGGGACAGGGCCAGCTCACTGCGGCCCCAGCTGGGCAAGTCGTACACCGCCAGCAGCCTGCGGCACACGCGCTGGAGGGAGAGGGAGACGGAGAGAGAGGGAGAGAGCGAGAGAGAGAGCGAGAGAGATAGAGAGAGAGAGAGATGGATAGCAAGAGAGAGAGAGAGAGGGGGAGAGACACGCGGTAAAAAGTCTTACATTTTCAATGATACAGCACCTGCCATAAAAGCAGGAAGTAGTGGGTGAATGTGTGTTGGCGCGTTTGGAGTCATCTCAGATCACAGGCGCTGTGTGCCGACAAAAGGGCCCTGCAGGGCCTTGTCTGAGGAGCACATCCACAAAGACTGAGAGCCGGCCTATCACAGTTGACACACTGATGATGAAATGCTACCGCCACAGGATGACAGCAAAGGCATCCTCGCCCAGAGACCTCCACAGTTAAACCCCACACAGATGAGAAAGTTATAACAAATGATCCTCTTAACAGCTTTAGCCCTTTAAGAGCTCCATCATCTGCAGAACTGGTTGTTTTTAGCACAGTTGCTGGTACAGGTTTCTATCCGGACAGGTCAAGCCAGCCCATGTTTGTGAGCAGGTAGACTAGTGCCGTTTTTCACACTTCAATCTATCTGGATCACTGATACGAATGTCACCAAAATTAGCAAGATTAGTCACCTCATCCATAACAGTCTCAGTAAAACTGCTGAGATATTCTCAGCTGATGTGGCATCAGTGAGAGTGGATGATATACCAGCCAAGACCTACTTCTACTACGGTATATCATATTGTTTTATGATGTATACTCCTTGTGCTGTTTGTTGTAATGCTGGGGTACACAGGAAAAGAATCAGGAAAAATGGACAAATCTATAAGCTTCTTGGGACTTGTAAAGCTGCCAGTTTCTGTAAAGTTGTCTGAAATGACCTGAACAGAAGATTTTAGGTTCTGTTCAATGTCCTGCTGTGGCGCTGAGCCTACCTGTTTGTCTGGGAGGTGGATGTTGATGGGGGGCTCAGGCTGGTCACTCCACATGCGCTGGTGAAAGGGCTCCAGGAGGGGGCGCTGCAGCACGGCCAAGGCGCCCCTCACCTCGCCCCCGCTCAGCCGCAGAGCCTCCCCGCAACGGGCCACGTCACTGAAGCCCAGCGCGCCCAGCTCCTTCACCTGCAACACCACAGGCACACGCTGACCAGGGCTGACCCGGGGGGAGAGCCACACTCTCACCCTCTTTAAACTGGGTAAGGGCTCACAAACACATCACAGACCAGAGCAGCAGCACAGAGGGCATGCTACTTTGTCTTGTTATTGCCATCTCCATATGTGTGAGCTGTTCAAAATAAGGGTCTTTTTGGCCTCTCTCGTTGTTACGCTGTATGATGCTCTGCAACAAAGTCCTTGTGCTTTGGAAGCTCAACCTACACAGCAAATAACATACATTTGATACAGTACCTTAGGACATAACAGACTAACCACAATGTGTGTCTGCAAGGTGACTTGAGTAAAAGCATCTGCTATATGAATGACTGTGGTGTAGGTGCATATCCCATGATTAGCACAATTATATTCATTTGAACAGTGACAGGAAAAAACCCTGCCACTAGTATGGTCTGTGAAGTCTGCGGTGAGACTGACCTTGGCCTTTCTGTCCCTCAGTGCCTGTTTGACTGCCCGCTCGGTGTCGCCCCCTGCTGTCAGCCAGGCGTGCTTGGCCTCGGCTCTGGACAGCTGCACACCTCGGCTCAGTGGCTCCTGGGAGCCGTCAGCACGCTCCAGGGGCTCTGCATGGAGGGCTCGGGGACCCAGCGGCACCGTGGCGGCCCGGGCGCAGAGCACATCCAGCAAAGGGGGCAGCTCGGTCTTCAACCAATCACAGGGCACGACACTGCTGTCGCCAGAGCCGCGCACGCCCGCGTACACCTCCTCTGGACTCACCCCCTTCCGCTCGCCTTCCTGAGGAGTGAGAAAGAAATAGAGAGAGGAGAGACAGAGAGAGCGAGAGAGAGAGAGGAGAGAGAGAGGAAAACAGAGTAATGAGAGAGCGCAAAGAAAGAGAAGCAAGAGCGACGAAGAGAGACAGAGGTGAGAGGCAGAGAGAGAGAGAGAGAGACAGACAGACAGACAGAGAGACAGATAGAGAAAGGTTCAACAAAAAAGCCTCTTCTCTGAAAAAAAAAAGCTTCAAAATCCCTGTCTACAAATCCACAGGCTTTAAAGTGTGTACACAACACACTACATACCCAACAAGCACACCCTCACACTTACACACACACACACAATGTCACATTATCAGAAGACACAATTTCAATATCACCACTTAGTACAATGATTGTTCATTAGGTCTGGGATGTTGTTTGGGAATAAAAACTATCCATCATTATATTACTTACCCATGGATGTGCCACAGCTAAAGACGACGTGTATGACACATAGCCAAGTAAAGTAAATACAGGTGACATATCCAATATCAAGGTGTGCAAGCTCATCTTTATGGGCAGTGTCAGCCAGGACCTGGCATACTGTATCTCTGTGCATGGAGTGGACCCAGCGCAGGGTACAGCCAGGCCCAGGGTTGACCAAAGTTATTACAGTTACAAAAATGCAGACTAAAACTAGCAGTCCAAAAAAAAATTCACTGCTCAAATAAATGCTAAATAAACTAAATCTAAATTAAAACTAAATAAAATGGAAAAATGCAAAACTGACTAAATTGAAATAAATTAAAGACTAAAGTAAATACAAACAAAACTAAGACTAGTCAATTCTACAAAATAAATATATAACTGAGTTTGTACTCATAACACTAACTAACACTAGGCGGAAATCAAGCAAACAAACTAAGCGACTGGAGTGATGACTCACGCGGATCAGCTGGATCAGCTTGAGTCCTTCCTCCCTCATCAGTCGCTGGCGCTTCACGTCCGGGTCGTCGGACGCTGGGCCCTTGGTCTTGATGGACAGCTGTGGGAAGTCCCTGACTGGGGACGGGGTTCGCAGTTTGGGGGGCGAGGGGGCGGGCTCGGGCCGCGGGAGGTCACACATCTCGCAGGTGGAAGATGGTGTGTGATTGGCGTAAGTGCAGAACTGACACACCCACTGAGAGAGACAGAGGAGAGAGTCTTGTTGAAAAACTTTTTTCTAAATGTCACTTCATATGAATTTTGCTTGCAAAAGTGTTTCTTACAAAAGAGTCAAATTATTACACACAAACTGGTCATTATAAATGAGCGGTTTTATTTTATTAGCTTTGCTAGGACAAATATTGTAAAATGCTAGCATTTACCCCCACATTCTATATGGCTGGTTAAATGATTATTCTGTACACTAAGCGGTCAAGGAGTAGCCTGGAAAGCCAGCCCGGACTTAGCCCCGTCCATAAAATTTTAGGTTGGGAAATTGGGTCTGGACTTGTTCCATTGAGAAGCAACTATGCCCTAACCAGAGCATTTCGGACCAATCAAATTGTTTGGGCGGGCTTGTATGATAATGGACAGATGAGCAACAATGCCTTGTCTATCACGTCACCTGAGCATGCTGAGCACGCGGTTGATTTTGTTTGCAATAAAAAACGCTGTTGCTAGATGTTAGATTTTGCTATCGCCTGCTGTACTAGCATTTGTGGAGAAGAAGAATGGTTCAGGTGTTCTTTTTATAGCTCACGTTAGGCTATTTCATTACTCTGATTGGTTAGGTCTATCCAATTGAGTGCAGAGGCATTTTCCCCCCTGTATCGGTTGAAACACGCCCCATAATTACGTCCCAATGGAGCAGTATCAGACTCATATTCTGACTAGAATTGAGTATGAAGATGTCAGGCTAGTCAAGGAGCTTAATGTGGTCAATCAAAAAGCGAGAGAGTGAGAGACTGATACCTGACTCTCCTGAAGACCAAGAGTGGGTGCAGCCGGACGTGAGGGTGTGGCAGGCGGACGTGAGGGTGTGGCAGGCGGATGAGAGGGTGTGGCAGGCGGGCGTGTGGCCAGACGGGGGCGCTCACACACCTCACACAGAACACTGCTGCCCGAGTTGACCACTGTGCAGCTCTTACACTGCCACTCTGCCGGAGGAGGACACATCAGTTACCCCTGGGTACACACACAGCTCCTTCAGCTACCGCTGGGTACACACACACACACACACACACACACACACACACACACACAGACCACCTTCAGCTACCGCTGGGTACACACACACACACACACACACACACACACACACACACAACACCTTCAGCTACCGCTGAGTACACACACACACCTTCAGTTACCGCCGAGTACACACACACACACACACACAGCACCTTCAGTTACAGCTGGTACAATACAATATTAGAATACAATATTACAGTGGAGGTGAAACAGAGAGATGGCAATCAAGAGAGAGCGAAGGAGAGAGAGACTGAGTGAAAGAAAGAAAGACCGAAATAATGAAAGAAACTAAGAAGGAAAGAAAGACAGAGAAAGACAGACAGAGACAGAGCGGCTGATCTCAGACCTGTGATAGTGGAGGGCTGCAACTCCTCCAGTGGTGCGCTAGTGGCTGCCAGTGCAGTGGCGGCCAGACGGGGGCGCTCACACATGCCACACAGCACCTCCTGCATCCGGTTCAGTGTGGTGCAGTGGACACACTGCCAGGAGGACAAGGATGCACTGACGGACAGACAGGAAAGAACAGGACACCAAGAACAGACCTGTCAGAATCAATTATATTTCACATACAGGTACTTAAAGAAGCCCTATGCAACAATTTTAGCAAAAATGACCTTAATTATGCAGGTTGAGAGTCGTTCTGATGGTTCTACAACACTTTTTGGGTCGTTTGGTGGGTGCTTCGTCTCCCCCTAGTGCTTCTCCGCGGAAAAACCGAATATGCAACTTTCTGGTCGCGGTCCGAACACATCCGGATGTAACTCAGCGGAAGTATCCAATCGCGCCTTCGAAAATGTAGTCAGATTGTAGTTTCTAAGAAGACTGCAAAACGGATTCCGACTCCCTTGGGTGAACTTCGTTTTTGTAATGTGATTTGATAGTCTCTTGAACAATGTGTTTGCTCGACTGTTTTATTGTGAGCCCTGTATGTGTTTAGCTTGGTTTCTTGATGGCTACCTCGCTAGCTAATGGGGGTTTAGCGTAGCAGTCACTTGCTACCAAAGCTGCAGGGGGAGCCATGTCATGAAAAATGCGAGCCCAAATCAGGCGAAAACCCAGAAACAGCAAAGGAATAACCAGACTTGCATAGGGCTTCTTTAAAACACCTCTAGTAAACTCAAGTCTCTCAAACACTGCCAATTAAACTGGCCTTGCAAACTATATACCATGCCACATGAATCCATGCTAGATGTACATGCTTTCCTTAGAACAGCTTGTATTGTATTGACTCTTAGAAGTAGACACTGTAAAGTGACCAAGAAGTTCTACAGTAATTTGTAAGAGTGCAAAGTCTGAAGTCTAACTAATGCGAATATAACAATTAAGTAAAATCAATTTGTTAATTTAACACCATGGGCAGGACCTGAAGTGCAAACATGGATGAGTCAAATGAGGGTCCACGGTCAGTGTAGGCAGCCGTGGCCTACTTGTTAGTGCTTCGGACCGGAGGGTTGCCGGTTCGAACCCCGACCAGTAGGCACGGCTGCCCTTGAGCAAGGCACCTACAGTAACCCCTCACTGCTCCCCGAGTGCCGCTGTTGTTGCAGGCAGCTCACTGCGCCGGGATTAGTGTGTGCTTCACCTCACTGTGTGTTCACTGTGTGCCGAGTGTGTTTCACTAATTCATGGATTGGGATAAATGCAGAGCCCAAATTTCCCTCACGGGATCAAAAGAGTATATATACCTATACTATACCTGTTTTATTTGGTTATCTTAGTTTACTTTGTTTAACCGCATACTTATACTTAAGCAGCAGGTGGTCACGTCTCTCCTGCTCACCTGATGGACTTGGAGGGTTTGGCGGAGGCCACGGTGATCCTGCTGTGGCTGGCGCGTGCTGGGTGGGAGTGGTACAGCCGGTCGCATTCCGAGCACAGCCTCTGCACGCAGACTGGACACTGGGCAGAGACTGGGAAGATCCCACATATGGTGCAGTTATCTGCATAGGGACAGTGGGGCAGTATTAATAGTAGTAGTCATTTAGTTTAATGCCATATCAGTGTCTATGGCTATATCGTTGCAAAAAACATAAAAAAAAAAAAGATATAAATTGGAGATTAAAACAAGCAAATTAGGGTGTTTTCACTCATAGTCCCTTAAAAGAACCAAACTCAGTCTACTAAAACAAAAGGAACTCCGTTCATTTTGTATTCACATTATGAGCTATGTAGCTGCTCTGGGTTATATTTTCATCATCATTCATTATCAGGTTGAAATAAGTATCATAATCCATAATTGGTGTGGTGATTTTGTTTCATAAATTAATTTCTTTTCTGAAATATATATATATAACATATATTCAGAATTAATTCTGGTCTGAATTAATTCTGAAAAAATATTATAATATATATAATATTCTCTTGAACTGTCAGTCAACACGCCAGCCAATCACAATTTGTACTGTAATTCAATGGTAGGCCCGCCCCACCTGGTTACTGTTACTATGTCCAACTTTAGCTCACGTCCAAATGACAAGGGAACAAAAGCCCAACTGAAGAAGAGTTCGACAGAGACATAATAGCCTAGCTACATTCTACATTGTTAGTTTGGATGAAAAGATTCAGTCTAATGTTAACATTAGAACAACCTTGTTTGGCTGTAGCCAAATTAGCTTACAAATGTCTGTATAAGTATAAGTATATATACTCTTTTGATCCCGTGAGGGAAATTTGGTCTCTGCATTTATCCCAATCCGTGAATTAGTGAAACACACTCAGTACACAGTGAACACACAGTGAGGTGAAGCACACACTAATCCCAGCGAAGTGAGCTGCCTGCAACAACAGCGGCGCTCGGGGAGCAGTGAGGGGTTAGGTGCCTTGCTCAGGGGCACTTCAGCCGTGCCTACTGGTCGGGGTTTGAACCGGCAACCCTCTGGTTACAAGTCCGGAGCGCTAACCAGTAGGCCACGGCTGCCCTATAGTAGGCCTATCATGAGCCCATCATGAGCCCAAACCCATGGCGATTTGTGTTCACATTGCACACCGTGAACAACCGTGCCGCTGACTTCAAAGCGAACTACCTCCGTCTAAGTTTGGTTCGTGTTAGAGGGGTCTGAGTTTGGTTGGCGTGTTCACATAATGCAGAAAAAATGCCGAGTCATAGATGGATAAGAGTTCTTTTAACCCTTAAAGGTGTAGGTTTTTGAACGTTCTAAGTTCCGCAACAATTGAAGGTTCTAAAATTCTATGTTTAATTCAATGAACCCAGATATTCTTTAGAACGTTCATTTCCCAACATTCCCGTACTCCTTTAAGGGTTAAAAGCCTGAAAGGGAGCAAGTGTGAAAACACCCACAAATAAAAGTAGACATTGAGGCAAAGAGTGTGAAACCAAGTGATTCATAACCAGCGACAGAATAGGAAGAACTGCGAATAGACAGATGAAACAGTGTGCAAGTGTGCAAATGAGCTGTTCAGTTTCAGTTCAGCATTTCAATATATTCAATTGATCCAGTTGAGAATTGAGAAACAGCAAGTACCAACTGAACTCAGGCTATACTTTCATCATTTAGCAGAGGGGCTCAAAAAGTCAAGGCTCAAGGCATACTATTTCATCAGTGTCTGCACTCCCTGGGACTCAAACCTGAAGACTCCAGTAGTCTCCTACCATTTCAACCTGTGGAGGCCAAACGTAGCCGTGAACTGAGGCGCACGGCACGCGTGTGAAGGGGGGGGGGACGCCCTGCGCGCGCTGGTGTGTGCATGCTCACCCTGCCTCTCAGTGGTCAGCGCGGGCTCCCGCTTATGGGCGGCTCTGCTAGGGTGGCAGTGGAAGGCCATGTCACAAGACTCACAGTGGTCAGCGCGGGCTCCCGCTTATGGGCGGCTCTGCTAGGGTGGCAGTGGAAGGCCATGTCACAAGACTCACAGTGGTCAGCGCGGGCTCCCGCTTATGGGCGGCTCTGCTAGGGTGGCAGTGGAAGGCCATGTCACAAGACTCACAGTGGTCAGCGCGGGCTCCCGCTTATGGGCGGCTCTGCTAGGGTGGCAGTGGAAGGCCATGTCACAAGACTCACAAAAGCGAATAGAACCACACGGAGCACACAAGACAGAAGCCGTGCCGCCACAGAGGGAACAACCTGCTCCAACCGAGAGTGGGCAGGAGAGAGAAGGAGAGACAGAAAGAGGGAGAGAGAGAGAGAGGAGGGGAGAGGGACAGAGAGGGGAGAGAGAGGGAGAGAGGGGGATAGAGAGAGAGAGAGAGAGAGAGAGAGAGGAAAGGCAGGAGAGAAAGAGAGAGTTCACTGTCTGATGAAAGCAATGCAGTGCAATGCAGCAGAGGTCCCGATAGGAAGCAAAGACAGTCAGCGAAGGCAACATCTCATATCAGCAGAATGAACTCAGGACAGAACGCCAGAAGCTGTTAAGAGACCCAACCTACCAGTGGACTTAGTAGAGGAGGATGCTTTGGGTGGAGTGAGAGATACCACAGGCTTATCCTGCTTTTCCCAAGGAGCATCAGAGGGGGAGCCCAACACCTTCTCCTCCTGGGGAATGGAATTCACATGTTTTTTTCACCTTAACATAACGTTTCCAAAATCATTTTAATGGCACATAACCTCATAACACCTAAGCACTTCTGCCATTGTCTGAGCGGCCCTCTATAGGTGATGACCGACCTAGCAACTTTCTAGTGACTGCTGTTGGTGCATTGGGGCAGCCGTGGCCCACTGGTTAGCACTCTGGACTTGTAACCGGAGGGTTGCTGGTTCGAGCCCCGACTAGTGGGCCGCGGCTGAAGTGCCCTTGAGCAATGCACCTAACCCCTCACTGCTCCCCGAGCGCCGCCGTTGAAGCAGGCAGCTAACTGCACCGGGATTAGTGTGTGCTTCACCTCACTGTGTGTTCACTGTGTGCTGTTTGTGTTTCACTAATTCACCGATTGGGTTAAATACAGAGACCAAATTTCCCTCACAGGATGAAAAAAGTATATATACTTATTCCCCTCTACATTATATCGGAGTTATGGTCATATTTTGTTGCAAAAGACGCATGTTTCCTTTTGTTTATTATTGCGCTTCTGAACTGTAGGGGGAGCCAGAGAGCAAATCTTGTTTAGTGCTGCTTTAAAGCTAGCACAGGAATAAGATAAATACAGGTTGTATTAACATTTAGACTGAGATAGGGGGAGACATTTACATAGGGTGAGAAGAATAGAATTACCTGCTGAAATACTGATGGAACCAGTGTCTCAAAGAACTCTGGATGAGGATGAGACTCCTTTGGAGAGAGAGAGAGAGAGAGAGAGAGAGAAACAAGAAACAGACAAAACCTTAAATAAAGATACTTAAAGACACTCCCCACATGTAACCTCTAGACTGATGGCTAAGATTGAGAGAAATCCAGACCTGGATGAGCATGTCTAGTTCCATCCTCAGACTCATGACCTCCAGCGTGACCGAGGACACCTTCTGAATATCTGGTTCTTGGACTTCATCGGGGAAGCTGAGACCATCAGCTTGTTGATTGGTATAGCCATAGAGACAGAGCACTGCCCGACCCCCCTGAAAAAACAATGAGAAAAACAACTGAAAGTCCCACTCTGGTCCTTCTGAAATGACACAAACCTTTTCACATTAGGATGGTATTGGAAGTGATGTGTCAAACACACCTTGTTAGACTTGAAGTGGTATACAGATCACTGCTACTATGCGTCTGTGCACTTACATGTTACTTCTATATATAAGTGCTCGCATGTGTTGTCGCGTGTACATGTGTTAACATCGGTGTATTATGTGTGTGCATTGTGTTTACTGTTAATCTGGAGCCACATTGTTGTGTGTTACTGTGTACATGCATGGTATATTGTTGAGATGACAATAAAATCTACTTGATTAATGAGAACACCTTCGACTACCTTAATGGCGTCCACTGTTGCTCTGAAGACAGGGTTATTGTGCTTTACAGTCCGCCAATACTTTGGCCTGTTGGAGCTGGTGAGATTTGATCCATACTTCTCTAGGATATTAAGAGCTGTGGAGAGTCTCTGCAAAGACCCTATGATCTAAAAGGAACAGCAGCAGATGCACACACACATGCACACGCACAAGCACGCACACACGCACACACAGAAAAACTGAATGATGAAAGAGGCCAAAATAAAGACAACTTAATTCTGAAAATTGTACGGCTGTCTTTAATATCACATTTCATATTGAAAAGCAAACAGTCAGGTTTTAATGTAATATGTCACCACTGACTATCAATTGAGTTTAATACAAGAAAATGTATGCATTCCTATGCTCACCTCTTTCTTGTTATTGCCAGCACTGTTTTCCTTCAACATCACCTCTGCTGAGATTTGTTGGTACTTGGCAGCAGGTGGTAGGGGAAGGTTGGCCATGGCACATACACCTGCCCGGACTTCATGGGCTGAGCACGGCGAGGAGAGACACGCCTCTGCCCTGCTTCTGACCTCCTCAAGCTCTTCTGACAGACTGTCCATGGCTAGAGACCGAGAATTTTCATTAACAATGAAACTCACAATAATAAACTTAGAACTCACAACAACAATCTCAAACAGCAATTTTACTTAGTTGAATACTGACTTTCAAAACCACATCGGCCCAATGATTTTCACTAATACCTAGCAGCTACACTATAAGCAGTGACAAGCAGAGACTAGGTCGGTAAGACAGACAGACCTCACTGTGCACGATTGTCACTACAAGTGACTACAGTAGTGACTACTAGCTAGAGCTACTCTTAGCCTGTTAAACCAGTTTGGTTGTCATTGTGTTGGTGGTAACACCTAGTAATTTGTTATTGAGGTGCGGTTATTTAGCTATAGCAGCTGGTAAAAATACAGAACTGTGACAATGACATACTAGCTAGCTAACGTTAACTTAGCTATCTCAGGGACCCATGCCACTCACATTTTGTTTACATACCTATGGCGATAACTGCTTTTAAACGCAGATATAAAATCGGAGTGACGGCTCGTCGTAAATCAAATCCCACATGTTCTGTCACGTTGTATCCACCACTAGCTGCCAAATACAAAACATTATCGTGCTTCAAGACTCCATTGCATCTTGCTGCAACACAGTAACGTTAACCCTCGGACTGACAGAACCAACATGGCTGAGCCGAGCCTGCTATCGACTCTCTTCAAAATAAAAGATGCACGCCTCATGATTATTGTCAAGATGTCCATCTAGTGGTTTGTCAATGTCATTGCAGGCAAACTGGTGTAGGCCTCTTGACGAATTTCCACGTATTTAGGCTAATTCGTTTGTGGTAAGACTACTTCTAAGCACATGTAGAAACATTGCACGGCTTTCCCTTTGTTGTGTTTTTTGTTGATAAAATGTGGCGACCTACCGACAAACAGAAGTTGGCCTGCAGAGTGTGACGCAATGCAACACACCTGAATGCTATCTGGCAATTGCAGCCTGTGACAGGAAACGATCAACCAGCCTGTTCGTAGCTTGGAAAGCCTATAAATGGAGTGTTGTTTGTGAGTTGTCTTTTAGTGCACTTTTTTTCCCCCCCATGTCCACGTTTTGTCACGGTCACTCAAGGTCAGTAGCTTGTACTTGTTTGTAGACCTTGTTTGTAGATGTTGCCTCTCTTGAACTACAGAAGTAAATTAAGTCATATAGGCTGGTAGATTTTAGAACATGAACTTGACATTCAAACTTGACCTGACTTTACATGGCTGATTTAATGACTTCTTACCTTTCAGTATTGCAGTGTGCAGTATCCTGTGTTGTGTCTTTTTGTCCCTGTAGGAGAAATGGAAGGTAGGTTAATCTCTAATTCACCAGCACAACGTTATATCATGTCTAGTCTATTTCTGACCGTTCTTTTTTCAGACATGAAGAATCAATATCCACTCAATGGGAATTGGGGGCATCCACTACACCACACTAGACCATTTCTCTATGTTCCACAACCCACTCAACCTTATTTCACATCCTACCCATGGAATATGAATCCATACAGTCAGTATGGTTTTCCATGGCCAGGTATGCATGTCAACATGTAATGAAATAGAGGATGAATCATTAAATTGTCAATTACATGTGCTCTTACCATGCTGATCTTTTTTAAAATTTTATTTGGTCTTGCAGCCATGTCGTATGGACGATACATGGCACCAGTCCAATATATGCAGCAGCCTTATGTAGTTCCCCAGGCTCCCCTGTATCCAACAGATTACCGAAGAAGCTTCAGCCACCACTATTCATTTCCTTCAACCCAAGATGGGAACTACCCTAACCATGCTGAGCAGTCTTCCTTGCAGCGGGAGACTGCCTGTTCTGAGGCCCAAACAGAGCCATATGATGTGGTCAGTGACACTGACCCACCTGCCGAGGATTTAGGCTCAAACCGCGCAGTCGTTTCCTCAACCCCTGCTGCTGTTTTGTATCCTGGAAAGGAAGAGGTGCCCAGTGGTTCAGATAGACCAGTTTTGGATGCACCTCTGCCTCAAAGAGTACGCTTTAACAGCCAGAAACAAGGAGACCCTGCCATTCAGCAGTCATCTCTCGGTGAATCCTCTGCTGCGTTCTATGATGCCGAATCCAGCCAGGGCTGTTTGGAGCAGTGCGTTCTCTCTGATGTGATGCCACTCGATGGCTCCTCTATTCATGATGTGTGCCTAACTGGGAAAGGGACAGAATCTGACCAACCATTGTTATCGCAGAACCTCGCGGTGCAAGATGGACAACAAATGGAAGATGGTGCGTCCACTCCCTATCCTGACTCTGGAGTGCATGATTGTGGCCCTTCGAACCAGAGTCTTGAGTCAAAAGAGGCAAACAGCCCATCCGAGAGTCTACATTCCAAAGATGACTCCAATTTGGTGAGAGGTTCTGACCCCATTCCAGAGGCTGATTCTCCGGTAAGCCCAGGCTCTGGAGATGTGGAGGACTTGCCTTTTCGCATCCTCCGCCTGCCCTGCACTAAAATGACCACAACCTCTCTGCTGGAGAAGTCTAATCCCCTTTGGTGTGCAGAGAAGGTGAGCTCCCTGCTGCCTCCCGTCAGAAGCCTCCTGAGTACCGGCAGCTACAGCTATTATCCTCACGCAGACCAGGAGCGGCAGAGCGTCCTCAGTCCATCTCTGGACGAGCTGTCCTCCAGAGACGAGCTGTTCACGGATGTGGAGGATGTGGACCTAGTCTCTGAGCCCGTCTGTGTCCAAGGCGACAGGCTGGACGATGAGGGCAATGACTCCTATTCTGCGCTCCGTAAAGGGGATTTGGGGAGTGCAGGTTCAGAGGAGCACTGCACAGCTTGCCAGGAGACTTGTTCCACCTGTGGCCTGAGCCTGAGGGCATCGAGTCCCGAGTTTGCACACGCCGACTATCCTGAGATGACCGACTGCTGTGGCCGTAGTGGGGTGTTAGACGAAGCGGACTCGGTGGAGGGAGAAGATGAATGGAGTTCTTATGAAGCCCATGAGGTCCCGGTCAACTACCGGCCACAGTCCAGCAGGCGCTCTGCGTCGCCATGTTACCGGGCTCCTACACACAGACCCAAACAGGATTACTGTGGGGAAAGTGGAGGAACAGATCGGGGTGAGCAGGGCCATGGCTACTTGAGGGAGTGCTGTGAGCGCAAAGCCGTTGGCAGAACAGACAAGAATACAGGAAGACCTTCACGCAGTGCTCCCCCAAGATCCTACTCTGGTAAGACACGTTTTTTTTTCTATCGGTTTCTTTTCTTGCTGTTGGCTTAGGCATTATTGTGCCATTTAAATCTCTATCTGTTGTATATTTCTAGACAAACAGTGGGGTGACTGCACCACGGGCCCTGACAAAGAGGGCTGGGGTAACGGTGCTGGGAAACCCAAAGCAAAGCCATGGAAACCTGGCAACAGGAACCAAGAACTGGGTAGGCCATTTTTCCCCCTAAGCGTGAGGCAGGACTTGTACTTTTTGTACGTGGCTATAGTAGCTTTTGTTTTGGTGGAATAATATTCTTGGCACACAGAATTCCCAAAGAGCTTGTGCTACCGATTTGATGCCCGTTCTCCCCCCTAAAGGCAATTATTTTTCTCATTTTTGTCATAGGTTTGAAAGCTGCACGAAGAGGGTCCTCCTGCAAGAGGTTTGAGTTGCCGAAGCCCAGGCGGAATGAATTTGATGACTATAATGACGCAGAGTGTTCCCATTACAAAAGAGGCAGAGGTAGAGTAAGGCTAGTCTCGCTTGTTTTTGGCCTCCAAGTTTTGTTTTCATTTAACATTCCAAACCTTCCTCATTTCAGGGTCTGCAAAGAAAAAGGGCACAAGATACTGAATCATGCTAATATGAACTGCTCTAATATTGTAAACTTTAAATATATATATTTATATTCTTATAACACCCTCTATTCTAGGAAATGTACACAAAGCACATTGTAATAAGACACCACTGTAAATGTATTTGTAATGGACTGCAACATTTCTTGGGCTGCGTTTCCATTGTTTGTATTGTACTTGAATGCTATGCATTCATCTTAATCCTTCCTGAGGTGTGCAGTCACTGGGCTGTGTTATGGCAGGTGCCTCTAAGCCCCTGCATGGGCAAGGTCTGATCTGGGAGGTGTAGGTTAGAACTTGCTTGATGGGGAGAGAAAGAGAGAGAATCTGCTCTTTGCACTGTCAAAGCACAACCCACTGATGCTACTCCTCAGGCTTGCATAACTATTGAACATTGGAAATGCTATCAGTAATTGGACCAAGAAATTGCCTGTTCTTTTCTCTCAGCCAGTCCACTTTAATCACTTTTTATGCATATTTTGTTTTAAAACCTGCAGAGTTGTTTTGACATGTAATATTTCCATCTTGCTTGCAGTGTCATTAAATGCTTATACTGAAACGTGTGTAGCTGCTTCCTTCCACTTCCTGTCTGTGTATGTTTGTCTCAACACTTCCATGTAGACTATTGGGTTATATTTTCTTGTTGCAGCCTTTTAATTTTTAAAACCTACTTAATAGGTTGACTAGATTTAATACTTACCATTTTTAATGGAATCTAAAGAATTCCATTGAGGAAAAGCTATGTAATCAGGGACAGACTAGGACAGTGCAGACTAGGAGGGCAGACTTCTCTTCAGCTAAAACAAACCTGTTTCTTTTTAAACTCGCGACTGAAGGCGTTGTAGACCACATATTCAAAGATCTTTAAAACAAGGCCTGTATCGTGTCTAGTCACGGAATGGGCGTGGTTTGAAAATCTATGCCTCAGGGGAGCTCAAACTCCATTGGTTGCGGTGGCGTTCTAGAGGGGTGTGTGAAAGAACCACCATGCCTTGATCAGCTGTCAAAACATTTTGAGAACAAGAAGTAACAGGACTGCTGCAGGCGAGTATGACAAACTTTTCTATGTAAAGTAGGCTAAGTCCCTCGGTAGGCCTAATGTAGACTTGCTTAATTGATGAATAATTTGCGATACAGTTTAAAAAACCAACTCGTGTCCGACAAATATTCAAGTATCTTTTTTTAGGTTAAGGACCACGCAGTCGGTGTTTTAAGGTAAATGATTCCTATGGCATTATCAGAAGAATGCATAGGCCTATGTCACTAATGTTAGCCTGAAATTAGTTGGCACCAGTTAACAGGGTGTTTGTAAACTATCCACATGTAAGACGTTGCATAACCAACTGTTGCTTGGACAAATGGGCACTCATAACATGGGCTAATCTGCGGTGATTAGGTTACCATAGGTCGAATTTGTCAATTTCTTCTTTGGTCACAACCAGCTTTGTTGCTAAGCATGGAAGTTTCATTTACCTCACGTGAACAAGTACATAGCCTATATACCGGCCCTTTTAGTGCAGGCTAACTGGTGTTCAGTAATCTACTGCCACAGAGGGGGACTTTGTCCTTTCTGTAAGATTTTCATTCTGTTTTGGCTTCCTGTTCCGTGCTTTTGTTTTTCACATATCATGGCGATGCATATCTTTGGTGAGCAAGGTTTAGCTATGAGTGGATATTCTGGTTTGGTCGGTATAGTCTACATGTTTGAACAAGCAAGCTGTGTAGGCTAGTCACTGAACAGAGGTTTGCAGTTTACAGTAGTAGCCTAAAGTTAAAAACATGTCCATGCATGACAATGTTTGCAACTGAATGGATGAGGTTTTACTTGCACCTATATAGTCCTCCACATTTTTACTCAGGAAGACTGCTTAATGAGTAGATTCCGAAGTTCTGATATTATAGGCTATCTCTAGTTTGCATGGAGGGTAGTAGCCTATGCAGTGTGATGTAGATCTAGCGGTCAACATGTTTGCCCCTCCGCCCAGATAGAGTTTGCTCATTAACTTCAGGTGATGAAAAGGACCTGGCTAGATAGATACCGTGCCTGTTATGGAATTTTACAAGGATCTGGGACATGCCAATGTCACAATCATTTACACAACAGATGGCAAAGATGACTTGACTTCATTTGGACTTTTGTATAGGCCTAGTTCAGCATGTGCAATCTTTACTTAATGCAACACAATGTAATGCTTTTACCTTAAGATAATGGCTTCTTGGTGCTATTGATCAATTGATTATTGACCCAGGCAGTGTGATAAGATAATTGAAGCCATGGGAGAGGTGTATGATGAGGAAAGCCAATGGTCTTGCATGATAACATGATTTGATTAACATAAAATCGACAGATGTGGAGCACACTGTAACGATGTCACCTGTGCATCAGACGCATAAACAGAAGCTTGAGCTGATCTTAATAGCAGGTTGCAGAACATAAATGGCTACATTTATGAACAATTAGAGCGACAACTTAAAGTAACAATTCTGATAACCCGGCGCCCCGCCCCATGGATGCTCTTCCAGCCCCCCCACACTGCAGCTGCTGGTAGAGCAAGGTGATAGGCACACACAAAGAACACACAAAGGACACATCAATAACACACAGGTCATTACAATACAGTCTAGGATATGGAGCAAGGCCTATGGACCAAAGGACAGCTCTGAACAGAACTATAAAAGAGCAATTGATCAGTTACATAGTATGACAACGTAGAACAAATGCCTTATCAAAAATGTAATGTTATCTTATTGCGCTTGACTCTTCTTTGTGCATTTCCTACCACAGCCCAGTGGTAAGATCAATCACATTATCAATTCTACCTTAGGAAGGAGCTATAGAGGAGAGGTCATTAAGGGACAGTTTCCTTATCCATGTAAGCAGGAAGACTACAACCAGAGCTGTTACAATAGACTAGAACTATTCATGTTGACCCTAAACTGTGACATGCATGTTCATTCATAGCTGGCACACACTTTAGGAATCCCTCCAGGGCCATTTTAGGGACAGTGACCAGTTCAGGTTACTGGTTATCTTTGTTGTGATATGTTTGAGCATGTCAGCTTCCTTCCATGCTCTGGGAGACTGTAATCTCCCAATATTAATGCTTTATGGCATTTATCCTGAATACTTGTTGGAAGCATCCATTCATTCTAAAATCCTGGGAACAACCTGCTCTCTTCCCTCCCCAGAGCTTTGTTCTGTAGACTGACGATACCTTGACATTTCCTGTTCTCTCTCATGCTCCTTTCCTCACTCCACAGATAAAACGAGCCCTGGATCAATAAAGAGAGCTGCACTACGTCAGAAAAAGCACACGACTGGGTGAAGAGTGAGAAGCAGAGTGTTAAGAGGCTTCATTGTGTTGAGCCACGATGCCTCACTAAGACTTCTCATCCCACATTGCAGAGAGGTTACTGCTGTACCCCCCCCAACACACCATACACAGTCACACACACACACACACACACACACACACACACTGCTGTCTTCTATTTAAGCACAATGTCTTCTCGGGGTCAGGACCCGCAGCTGGAGTGCCAGATCTGCTTTCACTTCTACAGTAGCTGGCGGCGGCCCAAGCTGTTGGGCTGTGGTCACACCTGCTGCTCGGTGTGCCTGCGGCGCATATGCAGGGCCCGGCGGGAGCTTGCCTGCCCCTGGTGCCGCTCCCTCACCCTCCTCCCCAAGGGCCTCTCCGTGTCCGAGCTCCCCGATGACCCACAGACGCTTCCCCTCCTGGTGCGCCAAGCGCCCGTGTTCATGCGCCTGCCCGGCCACGACTGCTACCTGCTGCCCTTGGCGGTGGATGCCCAGGCTCCTCTGTTGCCCGCGGAGCTTGCACCCTGCTTGGTCAGAGCCTGTCAGTTGAAGGGTGTTACCATGGTGACACATGCCGATAACAGGATGCTGGATTTGGAGAGCGGAGGAGGCGGAGTAGGAGTAGAAGGAGAAGAATACCAGAGAGAGGAGCAGGAAGTTGAACAGTCACGCTGGACAAAGGTCTGCACAGTGGTCCTCGTTGTCATCATCTTCCTCCTTCTGCTAGGCGTCATTTTGCAAAATATTACATGTGTCTCCAAACCTTTCACAATAATATCATGTGGATAAAGCCATAGAGGAGATAGATGAAGCCTCCACTGACTGTGACAAACGCTGCTGTAGAGAGGGTCTAAAGGACTAACTGCTCATTCTTTTTTTACAAGGATAGTGTTGCAGCACCAAGATCAGGATAGGAAGGTGGTGACGGGATATTTTTCTATTTTCCATTATTGTATAAAAACATTCCTAAACCTATTCCTGACCTGTTTATAAACATGTTCACAGAACAACACAGTCTTAACCTACAGTATATACATATAGACAATGGCCACTGGTGATTGGTACTGTTATACACAATCCAAAGACTGTTTTGTTTGTCTATCTGAGAATCTACTTGAAGAAATGTTAGCAATAAATGTATTCCAAGCAATCAGTTCCATACAAGTGTTTTAAAACAATGAACTGTGAAAGTGTTCTTTTTCCCTATTTCTGTAAACCTGGTATTGAAGAAACACATTGAGACAAACTGTTTTTTTAAAGGCCACCAAAATAAACTCTGAGTAAGGTCCATTTACTGTACATAGGCAGATATAGATGTGTAATATGCATATTCTTCCCAAAATGTTTCTGATGGGCAGCCGTGGCCTTGGTTAGCACTCTGGACTTGTAACCGGAGGGTTGCCGGTTTGCTCGAACCAGTGGGCTGCGGCTGAAGTGCCCTTGAGCAAGGCACCTAACCCCTCACTGCTCCCCGAGCGCCGCCGTTGAAGCAGGCAGCTCACTGCGCCGGGATTAGTGTGTGCTTCACCTCACTGTGTGCTGTACCTCAATGTGTGCTGTTTGTGCTTCACTAATTCACTGATTGGGTTAAATGCAGAGACCAAATTTCCCTCACGGGATCAAAAAAGTATATATACTTATACTACTTATATATACTTATATACTTATACTGTTCAATATTCATCACCTGCACCTTCATTTCTACTCTGGCCTTGAAATGCTCATACCAACTTGTGTAGGCTACACTCAAAAGATACAGCAGACAGACACATTTCTCACAGACAGACAGGAGGCATGAAAAGTAAAAATGTGTGTGGGAAATGTTTGCTTTGTAAGGACAGTATGGCCGCTCCAAAGACTATCAGCTTTGTGTCCTGTAAGGACAGCATGGCCGCTCCAAAGACTGCCTGACTCCAGCAGTACATACAAGATAATACTGTTTTTCTACAGCTCGTTGGTAAAGCTGTCGTCAAAAAAACAGTTAAGTGGAAGTGTTGAGGTCACATTTACAGTGATCACTCTTAAGAGGTTGATAAGCTTGTTTGACCTTGGTTAATTCACCAACAGAAGCTCTTCTTCATAGAGGATGTACACCAACCACCTCACTTCATTAGCCCACAATGTTGCCACAGTATCCATTGTAAGACTATTATTACCTCACACCTACTTTTAATCAGTTAAACCAAATAAGCTTAAATCTGTTAGTTGTATAAGGGCCAGTCTGTCCCCACTTCTGAACACAAGGCTGTGTGCACAGATATGTACATACTTTCACCAGCAGGGAGCACTGTTGGACAAAGAAATCTATGCCCAGAAGCTATTTATATATATAAAAAGGTTCACTGAAAGCATGCTTACCATGGCATTGTGCGGCAAACATTTTTAATCTACACAGTTCCACAGGCTCTCGTTAAAATGTGAAATACAGTAAGTATTAAACATTTATGACCTATCTATCTATCTATCCATCCCATGTTTGTCCACTCTCCTGTAAACAGCATGATTCTCTCTGTTATATTCTGGTATCAATGAAATGAAACGCTTGACCATATCTTCAAGGAGAATGTTGCTCTAAATTAATTTAATTTCCCACAGCACTGGTTACAGATCGATCCATATATCAATGAGGCATTCTTTTATATAGGACCTGAATATCTGAAATATTTAGTAAAAAGATGAATAATGATTATTATGAAGTTGCATTTATTTCAGTATCAACTTTCACATTATATTCTTTACCAACTTTTTATCAATTCTACGATGTAGAATGATGTACGATCAATGTAACATCCTAAAATTCAAATCAAGAGACTATAACTGTTGAACATTATATAATGTATCACATTAGTTTACTTTTAATACAAACAAACATAATGTTGCAAATGAGATACTAGTTTGAGATTGATTATGATTGTTTACATAGTTCTTCCAACCACCATCATGAAACTGATAAAGTGCAGAATGCTTTCTTATGTTGAAATGTATCTCATTTCATCTATTAATATTAATTTTATTAATTGCATGATGTATTAATGTCATCTAGTTTAAGCTTGTTTATCCTATCAGTCTGTGGAATGACCAGACAAAAGTAACAGTAGTGGTACAAATTGCAACAGGGTTTTACAGTAAAACAAGATTGTTCTCATTCAAACAATAAATTGCAACATGGGACATGATCGCACAACTTCATTAAAGTCCTCCAGAAACAGAAAATGTGGCTGTGCCAACTTAATGGAAATCTCAAAGAGGACAGCAAGGAGGCTGCAATTGTTGACCTTCGCCTTTATCTTTTGAGGGCATCAACAGCTGTTGCATGTCCTCTTGATTTTGGGTGATGCAGTCATAAAAACAAAGGGACATCTGCGCTCTATGAGGCAATGATTCCCCTTGAAGTGATCTACTGTAGAGTCTAGTCTACAATGGCCTTCCTTTGTGCCTACCTCTATGCCTGTGTTTACCTAAACCTGAAAGAGCTCCTCTGTCAAGCAATATGATATGAGACACTTTTTGTGGACTATAACAAACATATCCAAGGTTAACTAGATGAATACAGGAGCAGAGCAGAAGCACTGCCAACTCCAAACAATTTCATGAGAAACTATTATCCACTGGAGGTCTACAATCTTTTCATAAATGTGTGGGGGAGAGGGAGGGAGGACCTGTACATGGACAGAGAAATAAAAAAAATGTTTTCAGTATGCCTTCCAATATTAAGTTAAAATGACAGCTCATGAGTACTACATGTTCCCTCTACAACAAGCCTGTTTTTCCATGAACATGGTATTTTTGTGAGGCCATCTTGAACTGTGTTTTGAAACACCAAAATACAACAAAATGACTATTTGAACTATACAATGAACTATTCAAAATAAACTAAAGTTAGAGATCAGATCCTAATCGCACAATTTCATCCAAAAGGAAGTCTACGTCCTCTCTCTGAGTGGCTGGGTTTGAGAAGACACAGCGGAAGAAATTCACTTTGTCTTCCAGAGGCTGGTACCCAATCATGGTCTGTCCTTCCTCCATCATCTTGGCCTTGATTTTTGGTGCCACCTGTGAACCCACAAATTGAGCATTGAATCAAGTCCACCAAATATCCAAACAAAGGTGCACCAAGAGTGATATGTTATAAGATGACATTTTTGAATAGGGTAAATTCACCAGATGACGAACTGTTAGAGAAAACATTCAAAGTGTTTATATGCCTCACTTTACCGTGTGCAGCTTGTTGTTTCTTTCTAACCCCGCTGGCATACTTCTCACACTCTGTGGAAGGTACCAGAAGCAGACGTTACTGTGTTCTGGCTGATTTTAAAAACAGAAAAAAGAAAAAGAAATCAGTTTCTTTTTAAAGTTTTACAGTATACACTTGAAGGGCTTTAATAAATGCAAAATGCTGTAGCTCTCCAGAAGACAAGACTGACTTTGCTTTTGAAGAGCAGCTTAAAGTCAGCTCTTCCCTCCAGCTTGTCATACAGATATTCTGCATTATCCAAACATCTGTTGATCTGGGACTCAAAGCCCTCCGAGCCCTGTAACACAACACACATGCCAATAGATTAGATACACTCAGCACGATCTTTAGCTGTAACACAACACACATGCCAATAGATTAGATACACTCAGGACGATCTTTAGTTGTGACGCGTCAAGGAAACTTACAGTTTTTCTCCATCGCTTTGGTGCTTTCCTCAGATCAGACTATTAGTTCAACCTTTTAATGACATTTAGTCATTTGTGCACATTATAGTAGCAATTTCTCCTTCCTCTGAACAAATTGCAAATGCTTTTGGACATGTATGCATGTATCAGTTTCATAAAATTCTCTGCTGTTTTATAACATTATCATTTGCTTATGTCATGTCAGTCAAAATGAACTATACTTATGGATGCTGAACAGTCGTTCCCAATAAAACTAATAGCCTTCATTTCATTGCTTGAGTCATTACATACAAAATTGTTGAACTAGTTATCAAATTCTGTCACAATGCTGTAGAATGGCAAAGAGCATACAGTAAAAATGTGAAACATACGTATTCAGTGTCTTGTACTCACTTATTCCCCTAACTACAGCAATGTGTAACTTTACTGTAGTTTTCAAATGGCTGTACAAGTAGTGTATATTGCTGTCTTGAGCATGTTCAGGTAGTGTCACCGAAGTTCTGCCCTTTTTGCATTGGAAAACACTGAGAGAACTGTCATAATGAAAACATGACAAAGCCATTTGACTATCTTGTTCATAAACTATGCAACACATGCCAATAGATTAGATACACTCAGCACGATCTTTAGCTGTAACACAACACATGCCAATAGATTAGATACACTCAGCACGATCTTTAGCTGTAACACAACACATGCCAATAGATTAGATACACTCAGCACGATCTTTAGCTGTAACACAACACATGCCAATAGATTAGATACACTCAGCACGATCTTTAGCTGTAACACAACACATGCCAATAGATTAGATACACTCAGCACGATCTTTAGCTGTAACACAACACACATGCCAATAGATTAGATACACTCAGCACGATCTTTAGCTGTAACACAACACATGCCAATAGATTAGATACACTCAGCACGATCTTTAGCTGTAACACAACACATGCCAATAGATTAGATACACTCAGCACGATCTTTAGCTGTAACACAACACATGCCAATAGATTAGATACACTCAGCACGATCTTTAGCTGTAACACAACACATGCCAATAGATTAGATACACTCAGCACGATCTCTGTAACACAACAACACACATGCCAATAGATTAGATACACTCAGCACGATCTTTAGCTGTAACACAACACACATGCCAATAGATTAGATACACTCAGGGACGATCTTTAGTTGTGGCGTCAAGGAAACTTACAGTTTTTCTCCATCGCTTTGGTGCTTTCCTCAGATCAGACTATTAGTTCAACCTTTTAATGACATTTAGTCATTTGTGCACATTATAGTAGCAATTTCTCCTTCCTCTGAACAAATTGCAAATGCTTTCCTCTGACATGTATGCATGTATCAGTTTCAGTTTCAAAATTCTCTGCTGTTTTATAACATTATCATTTGCTTATGTCATGTCAGTCAAAATGAACTATACTTATGGATGCTGAACAGTCGTTCCCAATAAAACTAATAGCCTTCATTTCATTGCTTGAGTCATTACATACAAAATTGTTGAACTAGTTATCAAATTCTGTCACAATGCTGTAGAATGGCAAAGAGCATACAGTAAAAATGTGAAACATACGTATTCAGTGTCTTGTACTCACTTATTCCCCTAACTACAGCAATGTGTAACTTTACTGTAGTTTTCAAATGGCTGTACAAGTAGTGTATATTGCTGTCTTGAGCATGTTCAGGTAGTGTCACCGAGTTCTGCCCTTTTTGCATTGGAAAACACTGAGAGAACTGTCATAATGAAAACATGACAAAGCCATTTGACTATCTTGTTCATAAACTATGGTGTCAAGACTTCTCATTTTGATTACACTGGCAGTTTCATTGACATGAATACTTGCTTTGAGGAATGGACTGAGCAAGTGACATGCTTTTGCAGGTTATCCACTAGGTTTTGCAGTTTGCACTAATTGTTTTGAGAAATGCACTTGCTGTGCAAATGTTAATAGTGATAGTAATAGAGAGAAAAGCACCAAAGCGACTGAGAAAAACTGTAATGACCACACTTCTGAAGCAGCGTTGCATTGGCTAATTATTTTCTTTCCAAAGGTTTATGCCCTGCTAGTTACCATTAAAGTCATCTCAATTCTCAACTTTGTTCAAAGTATTGGTGTGTATTGGCTAGTAGTCTTAGCTGATGGAGGATAACAATCTTTAGTATAAAAAACAGCTTTACAAATAAACAGAAGCATGTGATGTGATGACTGAGTCCTTATACAAAATGCTGTAGTTTGTAAGTGAGAAACAAAGTGCCTTGGAATATTGACTTTACTTTGGTGCCTACTTTCATTTTCACCTTAAAAGACTAGAGTTCCACTGGCAAAAATAACAAGGGAAACATCATCTGTGCAATGACTTCTTATACTGTCCAACACTTTTGATCCAGATCATTGTTACCTTTGCTTTCCACATGAGCCAGAACTTGAAGACATCCACATGTCTTCCACACTGTATGGTCTTATCCCCAGTGTCATAGGAGACATCGTAGTGCTTATCAGGCTGGAACAGGTATGCTGCTCGGAGCTGATTGCACTCTTGCAAGATGCCCTGTCAATGCAACCAAAGTGAACAATGCTCTCGCTCATTTCTCTCTCTCTCTCTCTCCCTCTCTCTCTCTCTCTCTGTATGTCTGTGTGCATGTACTAATGGTAGCCTATTTTATTTCAGCACATCACAATGTGTTCATATCTGTCTTGGATTAATACCCTCTTGATAAAGGTCTAGGAAAACAAATAGGAATCACACTGGTGGTCATGTCTGGCCATATATATATATACTGTACACTACCAGTCAACAGTTTGGAGACACTTAGAAATTTCCCTTCCACTGCACTGTAGACAGAATACCAGCTGAGATCATTTCATCAGCTTTACTCAGGGCAGCAGTTTTCAGATTGCATCATAAAGATGCAGATGCAGATGCTTACATAATTGCAAAAGGGTTCTTGACTGTTGTAGAAAGAAATGGCTGGTCTTTAATGCAATATCTACATTGCCCATATCAGCAACCAATGTTGCAAAGGCACATTCTGTTCACTAATCTGATATCATTTAAAAAGGCTAACTGAGAAAACATCAGAGAACCCTTTTGCAATTATGTAAGCACATAATGTAATCTGAAAACTGCTGCCCTGAGTAAAAAAAACAATGCAAACGATCTCAGCTGGTATTCTGTCTATAATGGAGTGGAATGGACATTTCTAAGTGTCTCCAACCTTTTGGTAGTGTGTATATATTGGATGCTTAAATTCCTCTTACCTTTTTACGCACTAAAAAGGCTGAGCATTGCAACGGGACTCCCATCATTTTGTGAGGATTCCAGGTTACAGAGGATGCCCTGTTACGAAAAAAGAATTTGCTCCAAGAAAAAAAAAACAAAAAAAAAGAATATTCATGTCTGTAAACGCTTGGATATTTCTCCAACCAACCTGTCAATCCCATTCAGTTTGGCACAGTGTCTCTTAGACATCAGCAAACCACCACCCCAAGCTGCCTGCAGACAACAAGAGGATTCTCAAGCAGAAATCTATCTACTGGGCCTACTTATTATACATGAACTACTGCTATTAGGAATATTTGCAGAAATATTCATTAACAGGCAATACATCAACATGCATCCAAAGTCCATGGCGGTCACAAATGTTGGCAACGTCGTCCAGAGGGTCGAAGGCACCATAAACAGTGGTCCCTGCTGTGGCGTTGACATAAAATGGGACCAGACCCTGTAGATGGTCAAAACACTTATGATAGTCAGAGTAAACACTTATGATAGTCAGAGTAAACACTTATGATTGTCAGAGTAAACACTTATGATAGTCAGAGTAATGACAGAGTGAAGATCAGTAAGCCTAAATTTAGACTGAGCAAACACCTCTACCATAGGAATGCATTAATGCAGGTGAAAGTTTTTTTACTTCAAAAAGTCAAAACGTTTGGGGAGGTTCATATAATATATATGAGAGAGGGAAAGAGAGAGTGCCAGAGTGCTTGACAAGTAACGATGACATTGTCATGAGCTCTCTCTCTGCCTGGTAACACGCGCTGATTGCAAGTCTGATGACCCACCTGTTCCTGCTCTGCTCTGCCTCACCCTCGTTTACCTACCAGCTGCACTGCATTCACCACTCATCATGCCCTGTATTTAAAGCCTTGCTTTTCAGTCCACACTTGTCAGATCGTCTGCAAACCCGCACCAGTTACCTGCCTGTCTTGGAAAACGACTCTGACTCTTTGCCTGTGAACCCAGACCCGCTCGACTACTTCTTTGATCTCCAGCCCCGGTAATCTTGACCTGCCTTCCGTCTCTCTCTTCTACTTAATACAGCCTAGCCCTTGACTGTACTGCTGCTTCGTTTCAATTGCTGTTGTGTGTGTTTCCCCAGGACTTCCCGGATCATCCAGCTCCTGCCATTGCTGCTCGGCTATTGGGGGAACACACACACGCAGATTCTTGGAACTCCCGGAACCCCTGAAACCCCTGTAACCCCCAACCCTTAAATAAACTTTCTAACGTGATGCTTTTGTGGTCCTCGTCCTGTTTGGTGTCTGACAGACATGTAACTAACCTTGGCTTTGGCTGTGACGATGCCAGACTCTAGTTCAGCAGGGATCATCTTCCCCCTCAGAGAGAGACAGAGACAAAGACAGAGACAGAGACAGGGGGAGAGTGTTTACAGTGAGGCTCCTACCCAGGTCACTGGGGAAGTGTCACACTCATATCCACAGCCTTACCGCTCATCGCACTTCACCAGCAGCACATTGTCAGTGCCGATCCCCAGCACAGCAGCGGCTTTCTGGATGGAGTAATGACTCTGACAAGACACAGGCAGATCAAGAGCGCTGGTGAGGGTTGAGGAGGAAAGGGTCAGCAATTATGCCACTAATGTTTTGCTGTGCATGTTGAAATCTATAGAAATGTACAGGCACCATTGCTTTGTATTGTTTCCATTGTGAAGGTTTATGCATTATGGAGGACAAAGTTCTTACATGTGAGGAGGTTAACATGGCCAGCTTAGGGAGAACAGTCATTCCCGCTTTCTTCACCTCAGGGAAAAAGTGGTACCTAGCCAGGAGCACGCTATTCAGATTGGACACACTGCCACCTGAAAACAGATTGTTCATCAGAACATGCATTGCAAACAGAATGAAAAAGGGATGTGGATGGATGAACTGAATTTAAAAGTGGATGTGTCTGGTGTAGGTTTTTATTTACACAATTTACCTGAACCAATGCATTTATTTGTTTGTCATATATTGTATGTTCACGTACCTTGCAACACTTCTGCGGCTGTGACATGTGGCTTGAGTACACAGGAGCTTTGTGATAGGATTTGCTCATTGCCCCCTCTGAATGGGAAATAGACTATACCATAAATACAGTGCCTAAAAATATTCACCCCCATGGATATTTCACTTTTTAGCGCTTTTATAAATGGAATCTTGGATCAATTTAATTTGCCTTTTTTACAATCATTTTTTTTTTTAATTCCCTCTTTAATGTCAAAGTGAAAGCAGATATCTACAAAATAATGTTCATTAATTAAAGGTCCAGTATGTAGGAAATAATGGAAAATAAACTGTAACCATTCCAAAAATGATCACCATATGTTGTCAGAGAGTGAGGAAACACGATGAATTGAAGTAATGGCTTATTTGACAACATTACTCCGTGAAACCCCGTAAAACTCATGGAAAAAAAAATCAGTTACGGGGCGGATTCTCTTGGAATTTTCGTTTATGTTTTGAACGATTAATTCTAGAACAGAGTATTATGGGCTAGCGCGTCCTCCTATTTGGTTTGCCAAATTAGCAAAGGCCAACTGTCAACAGCTGACAGTTGTAGTCATGAACGCCTACAAGAGGCAGGCAAAATTAAAACAAGAAACAAATTAAGTGGACATCGGAAGAGCTTCCTGAGATGGTGACGTCTTCGTCAAACGAAGAATATCAAGTCTGACGCAGAGCTGGCCATATTTCTCCACAACAGGTAGCCTATGCTAAACTTCATTTGCATCGCTAACTTCAGCTAAATATGTTACGTTGGTTAGAGAGGTATTTTTTGTTTTCACTGTTTCCGTAATGTGTAGCTGGGTCATGGTTGGAGAAACGTTAAAGCAGCTGCAGGTCAACTAACGTTAGCTAAGTCTTCATTACATCTGGCAACCCAGAAGAGGCTCGCGTCTGGTAGTCCTGAGAACGTTCAGCAGTGTTTTGATTTTGGCCAACAGAACGTTCGGTAACAATCCTACACATAGACTGTATATATATATATATATATATATATATATATATATATATATATACCATAGACTGTTCTATATATACAGTCTATGATATATACAGTCTATGATCCTACAAATCGCACCTTTAAAAATATGTATTACACGGCTCTTCACAAGGCAAGTAGAACGCTCCATTGGTTTGAATGGGATTTCCCAAAGTTCTACGGTAAAATATTTTCATGTAATTACAAACCGCTGCAAACATATAATTACCGCTGTCAATGGCAACGGTTTTTGTGCTTCTGATACTGTACGTCTTGCACATCACCACGCAAGGACTGGAACTTCATTCAAAAGTGAAAGCAGTGAGTGTTCTAAAGAATGTTTGATTCAAGTTCGTGTGTTGTTGCGAACTATTTGTTCTCAGCAAATGCCACCATCAGTGGCGATTCTAAACATTTTTAACAAGGGTGGCACTAGTGAGGCACTGATTAATTCAAGGCTGGCATGAGGCAAAACATCCAGATAAACAGAAACAGGCTCAAGATGTGAAATTAGCACAAATACATTAGGGCAGTGGTCCCCAAACCTTTTCTTCCGAGGGCCAGCTCACTATGCCTGGCTCTAAGAGAGGGCCAGAGACTCGGAGTAGGCCTATATCAGTAACCATAAATAGCTTAGTGCTGTGAACAACAGCAGTCTATCTTAGTTGAATATTCCATTACATTTAATCTACTGCAATTTAATACCATTGTTAGCTGTGTTTATGTTGCCATCATGCCATATCAGTGTAAAATGTGGCTCAAATGAAATAATACTGATGAAAAGACTTTAGCATTCCCAAAAGTATTAGCAGGGAGTCCCAAAATTATATTTTATTCAAAATGTGTGAACTCTGAACTCTGTGTCTTTGCACACAGCTCATATTGTGAACAAGTAATATCCTACAAATAATTAAAATAACTCAAACTAAGAGAGTTTTATGAAGTGCTGGCAAAAACATCTGAAATGACCACCATTCTAACTTTCACTCACCTGATGAGAACTTTGTGAATTGTGAATTTGTATTCAATTGTGTTGAATAGAAGTTAGTTAGTTATTAACAATGAATTGATAAACTTTTAGAATACTTTGAGCACTGATGCAGTCAGCATAGGCCTCTTACATGTTTGCAGGTAGGCCTACATTTCATTCCGTTTTCGATGGCAAACGCAAAACAGCGCCAAAACAAGTAGTATTACATGTGTACTGTTAAGACTCGCCATAGAGAATGAATGGGGGAAATTACGGAGGTTATAGTTTGACGATGTCGTACTCCCGTGCGGGCCAGATTATACCACGGACATGATTTGGGGGGCCACCCAAAATGAGGTGGCGGGCCGGGCCGTAGTTTGGGGACCACTGCATTAGGGAAACCCACACATGTGGACTCGAGTCACATGACTTGGACTCGAGTCATGATTTTAATGATTTCAGACTTGACTTGATAAATTCAAGTCAATTTGACTCGGACTTTGCCTCTTTGACTTGTGATGACTTGACATGTCTCGAATCAAAAACTAAATTTCCTGATCGTGGACCAGTCACCCCAGAGAAGCTTTCCCTCCGCGACTAAAAAAAAAAAAAAAAACAAATAGCGGAGACAAGCGGCCAGAGCACAGTTCAGTGCTGCCGCTACCCCCACACGCGTTACGCACTGTGTAGGGCACCAAAGAGACAGAGGAAGGACCAACATTTAGCCAATAACTAGTAGCTTTACTGCAAACTGATTTGCGCTCTTGTTAGAGAACGTTTAATGTCACAATGCACCAACAGCATGTTACATAAAGATGATTTTTTTCGAGTCCTCTCCATTAAGATCCAACTTGAACTTATGCTACTGCATTTAATTGAGAACGCGTCTAAGCACGCACGAGAGGGAGAGAAAACGAGTAGGTTCCAGCTGGCTTGTCATTGTTGATGATGATTGATATCTTCTTTTAAATATAACAAACGTATAAAAGGAAATCGTGAAGGCAACAAATACGAGATTAGAGGAGATTGCGTATTTATCCGGTTCCCACTAGCCTACTGTTATAAACGAGATCCAGGTCACTATGACATACTAGCTGCACTCACTGTGATTTGGAAAGTGGACAACAATATGAAGAGTTGTCTTTGTGTAATGGAACTGGTGAGTCTTGAAGTATTCAATAATTTATTTACATGAAGCACATGATATGCCGATTGAAATGCATTCCACTCAGCTACTGTAGCTGTAGCTAGGTGGCTACTGGCTACCAGGCTCATAATTCACTTTCAAACAGAAAATGTCAAGCAAGCATCATGTCCAAAGGAATGAAAGCTGTTTGTGCCAACTTAATATCATGCTTATCATTGTTAATATTGTGCTATACATGTGGCACAAACAATGTTTGAGTTTGTGGACTAGCCATAGGCTATATTTGAATGGAGCTGGTAAAAAAAGATTATTATGAGAACGTGTGGACAGTGGCACACAATGGGCTTAAAGTGACAGTGCACCATTTACAAATGAGATAAACAGCATCAAATGTGTAGTATTTCTAAAGAAATGAATACTTCAAAACAAAATTACTGTCATTATTATATTTTAAATAATATACAAGTGTTGACCTTGGCTTCCCTTATGAGTCGCCACTGGCAGACAGCCTAATAAATTGTTTGCAGGCAAATATGTGGCCTAGCGCAGTGAAATGCCATTAGTCAAATTATTACTCATCCTTACAGTGGACGCTGCAATTTGGAAAAACAATATATATATAATTGCAGCTGTGCCTAATAAATCCCTTCAGTGCGGAACAAGACCCCTCAGCTGCGCGTCAGGATCCGGTTCGCCCTGTCAGGACTTATTTTCCCAATAATGACCAGCGTTCTATACATTATCCCTTACATAATGCAAAATAAGCGATTATCCAAGGGGGGTGAATACTTTTTAGCCACTGTATTGTATGATGCTTTTATATATCTGAGTTGTTTGTTTGTGTTCCCTTATGGTCAGTGTTTCTCTCACACCTTGGTTAGTTCACACCAGAGGTACGTTCAATTTTGGCAAACAGTGGCGAATGTTCGTGGTGAACATGTTTTCTTTAAACAGTTAAATTTGAACGATTTGGTGTTAACATTCCATTGTAACGGTAATTGCATCGTTACCTTCATCAAGCTCACGTCCAGTTCCACTGTATGTTCGTGGAGAACTACCCCCGCAGATTGTTTGTGGTTGTTCGCAAACGCCAAAAACTCAAGGCAAACGGAAAACTATTCGGCAACGTTCGCAAATGTTTGTCTGTGTTTGTGAATTTGAACACACCTCTGGTGTCATGTAATTGTTTATCTAGATCACCTGTCTGGTTCCAGTCTCAGTACCTGGACAGAAGATTCCATCCCCTTCGTCCTTGGGCCATCCAATCATGCTCCTCATCTTACTCAGAAGAACCTCTTCCATGAGTATGAACACAGGCGCCACTTCGTAGGTAAACCTGTGTGGGCAGCCAATAACACACACACTGTAAGTCACCATCACAACCTCCTCTTCCTTCTTCAACAGTCATCCTGCCAAAGGGCTGAAAACGACACAGGTCTTACATGTTAGTGTTAGCGGTTGAGGTCAACCATTCCCCTGCCAGGCCAATGATGTCAAGGCCAGATGACAGCTGGTTGAAGAAGCGCGGGTGCCCTGGGGTGGACGATGTTTATCATGTGAGGGTGAGGCAGGAAGACATTTCAACCCTCAATCCTATACTTCATACAGACTGTAAAAATATTTTTAGCTTGCTGAGTAGAATAAAACACCAAATAGAACACATCTAAGCACATTCGTTTTACCAGTTTTGACTCCGTATTTCAGGGTATCTTGGCAATCGACAAGGAGCTGCTCAAGGTTCTCGGGCTGGTCAGGGAGCTCTAAGGTGAAACCGTCCAAGCTCTCCTTCAGTTGATGGACATGATGAAAGTCCAGCACTTTAGAGCTCCTGTTAAGAGATTTGCAGATGTAGGCGAAGAGAATGTCCACCAGTTCATGCATAAAGCTCTTGGTTGCTTCCACACCATCCTCTGCTGGGAGCAGATCTGAAAGAATACGGAGATTATAAATATGGTGATAAATTGAGAACACTCAATTCTCAAAGAAGAGCCTTTTACATTTTTTTCTGTGCAATGTGTTTGATTATTTGGTTTGCCCAAGGGATGTTGTGTTGTTTCTTCTTGATGGAATTAAATTGAATTGAATAAGAACTGACAGGTGGATCAGGATCATCAATAAACTGTTTTATAGATGGTCAAATAGCTGATACAAAGAAAATGACCAAGGGTCCTAAAAAGTGCAAAGTCTATCAGCAAGCAAAGTTCTCGTGCATGAAATACAGCTATTGTGTGGTATATACATGCATTGTGTTGATTCATCAGTTGTCAAATTTTGTCTAGTCATTAAATTAGCTGTAGTTAGTATTCCACCTTAATTACTGAATCTTGTGGCATCTCTTCGAGACATCATAACTGCCGTTTGATCATTTCAAATTCTCATAATTTCCCCTCAGCTGCTGATAAGTGCTGATCACATGGCATGGCTGTTGGTGGGTGTCTGCTCATTTTGCTGAATTGCATTAAAAATATGGACATGTCTAGCATAGCAAATGAAAATGCCACAATATCTCTAGTGTGAAGAAGGTTGAGCTGTTTCAGATTCATTTGTATTCTCCGTTTTCATTGTGAAATAACTTTGATGTGGTTTTGAATATAAATCCCACCTCTGCTATAGATGCTGCTGAAGTCCATGTTCAGCACGTGAGGACCGCTTGCTCGATGTACACTGGCGGTTTCTTTTCTCCCACTGTCTTTTCCCTCCTGTCTCAGAATGAGTCCAGCTGCAGTTGCACTCACTTCTGTTGAAGCTTTTGCCTCTAAAGGATAAGCATTACTTTTAGCTGTAAAGGTCAATTATGTTTATATTTAAATATTTAAGGTACTTAGCAGATGCTTTTATCCAAAGTGACTTACAATGGCATACTATACATCAACATTGAAATGAACAGTTTAGTAAAATCAAAAAGCCTAAAAAAAAAATGAATTAAGAGTATCAAATTAAATAGAAAACAATTAGACCAATGATAGAACCACGATAACTAAACATACCAATCTGTTGAACAGCGTCCATCGTGATCAGGATTGCGTTAGATGGAAAACCAACTCCCAGGTGTTGATCCACGAAGAGTGGTGTTGTCAATGGTAGGGAAGAGTTTGGAGTGAAACAGCTCACAGATGGGTGTGGATTCTCTGCAACATCACGTAAAAAGTACATTGTGTAAACTATTCACAGTAAACCATGAAAGGAAGTATAGCTCTCTTTGATTTTCTCTCTCTCTCTCTCTCTCCCTCTCTCTCTGTAAGATGGGCTGAATAACCACCTGAAAGCTTCAAGTCAACATGTATGGAATGGGACAATGCCTTAGTCCTTAAAGGAGTACCGTCACACCGGTGTGAGGGAAATGTTGGGAAATGAACGTTCTAAAGAATATCTGGGTTCATTGAATTCAACATAGAATTTTAGAACCTTCAATTGTTGCGGAACGGAATCTTATGTTAGAATGTTCAAAAACCCACACATTTAAAGGTCTCATCTCATCGTTTTTTCATTAATTTTGCAGTGGTCTGTAGTATTGATGAATGCCCTGTGAGCCGGTTTTGGTGAAAAAAATGCTGTCCTGCGTCTGTTTCATGCTGTTCTAGTTTGGTGGGGAAGGTGGGCGGGGAGGAACGACTGGATTTCGCCTCCAGTCATGAATATTAATGACATGCTAATGAATTCACCTCTGATTGGCTAACAGTACTGTGACGCTTCCTCCAGTGCATCCTCATCCGATTCTGCCTGTGCTATGCTCCATATTCAACTTTACAGTGCTAAAACCTGGCTAAAACTCGAGTCAAAACTGTTGCACACAATGTCTTCGGAGATACAACTTCATGTGTTTGATCCTAATATTCGAGTAGGAAGAAGTACCGCTTCCTGATCGTTTGTCGGTGAACGTTGGTTTAATAGAATGGTAACAATGGCCTGTCAGCTTAAAATTTCTCCTAAAAGAGGTAAACGTTTGTGACAATCGTCATCTTGCTTTCAAGTAATAAACAGTTGGAAACGTTTTAAAATTAAGACCTATTTCTTTACACAGTCAAAAGTCTTTGCAATCTTCCTAGTAGATATTTTACTTCACAACACAGGTAAGCACCCTAAATGCAGTTCAGCCACTGACCTAGCCTGCTAATGCTATCGGAATAGCTAGATAGTTATGGTTTGAATTCCATGATACTATCATTGAAAGACCACTTGGTCATAGCCCAATATATATATAGATCTAAATGCAAACACGCCTACCTAGCTATATTTTGCTGGAATTGTACCAGAATGCCTACAGAAGCAGAGAATGTGTGCTGCAAGAGTTCTCCGGTAATGAGAAATATGGCTTTGATAGCCTGACAATAGCAGAGGTTAGCCTACTCAAGTTGTTTTCTGTCACGTATGACAGAAAAAGTAGCCTACTATAGTATTTTGGGACTAAATATTACAGTAATCTTCTAGGAATACTATAGTATTTGGACATACTATAGGTACTATAAGACTACTATAGAAAAACTATAGCGGTTACAGGATATTATAGTTATTAGTAGTACTTTTACAGTATGTCCCAATTATTCCTATAAGATTACTATAATATTTTGTCCCAAATACTATAAGATTCCTATACTACTTTTTCGTAAGGGGATTGCTCATGTGGTTAGAAAAATGGGCAACACCAGTACCCCTGTTGTCTGTATGACCCTGTACCCAGGATTAGAACCAGTCTGCCTTAGCATAATGTACTCCCTTCAAAATGCACTAAACATTCGACTATGACAACTATCTATGGCCCTCTGTGAGACAGAAGATATGAAAGGTAAGATAAACCTTTAGCTTAAAAGGGACAAAAACTGATGAAACTCCTAAAACAAATATACAAAACAGGTCAATTTTCAATAAATAACTTTATTATATTTACATACAGCAGTACTCAAAGTGTGGTCCGCAAGCTATCTCAAGTGTTCCACAAGTAGATGTGGTAAAATATAATAGACGAGTTGTTTGCAATATTGAACCAACTTGTATGTAAATCCAAACAGTTCTGCAACACTGATGTAACCTATGCCAGTTTAAATCATATGAATCCTCTGACACCATAAGCAAGGTGCAAAGACAACAAGCAAGGTGGTTCAGTGAGAAGGCCTATTGTGTAATATACTGTTGAAGTAGGTCTACTGTTTTTTTTTTTGCTAGGTGGTCCGTGAAATACTGACAAATAGTAATATTGCAGTCTATTAAAATAATGCAAACACAAAACAAGAACATCCAAACTATGCACAGAATTAACAATGTCCTCTTTTTGCCAGACGATGCAGATATCTGGCCTACAGATCCTTTGTAAGATGGTGCTGGGATTATTTAGGGAAAAAGGTCTGAGTTGCTGTTTCGGCTTGTATTGTCCTGGGGATCCGAAGGGACAACACACAAAACACATTCGTTGGCTGTGATGATTCTATTACATTGCTCTTTGATTGCGCTGGGCCATAGGTGGAGCCATCAGGTGTTATTGTGGAGATGTCGCTTTCATCCTCCTCCTCCTCTTGATCAACCCGAGGTCTTCTAGCTGGCCTTGGATGAACAGGCTTGATGGCAGTAGAGGTAGCAGGCCCCCATGCCCATGGTGTATCCGAAGTGCTTGTATCAATACTCATACTTTTCATGAAGTATTCTGTTTGGGTACCTAAAGTAAATAAATGTGTATTACTGTCAAGTTATAAGATACTAATAGTACACAGGACATTCACTATCTCACACAAAACTGTACAGGCACAATGGAAACAAAAATATTTTAGTGACTGTGGTAAGGTGTAGGATTTACTAAGTAGCACACCCACAAGAAGACATTCGGTAATATCAATTCTATCTGTTATGCAATTCATGGGTTTCATCAGGTCCATTTACACAGGTGTATTAAATGAAGCACCATGCAGTCTACATTCATTATCGAGGTGCTTGATTTTATACACCTGTGGAAAGTGACCTGAAGAAATCCATGAATTGATTTTCCCAAACATTGACGAGCACATAAGAACCTGTATTAGCCTACTAGAAAAAGACTTCTAGAAACTAACTAACACAACAATAAAAGTTAGATCACAAACCTTTGCTTCTAACGATGACCTAATGTAGGCTAGAAAGCTGTGTAGCCTGACATGAGGATGTGCTCTGGAAGACATACAAAACACTAAGTAAACAGCAAGTAATCAAACAAAACATCATTGTAGGCCTACAAAGGTCAATGTAATAATGGCAGGAAGACATAAATTAGACTGAAGTGTAAATACCTGAGCTCTAGTGATAGCAACTTAGCCTAATAGTGCACGGGTATTGTGTTTTTGATTTTCCCTGTTTAGACTAGAACAATACCCGTACTTAGTTGAGCATAAGATATTGTTGCTAATATTATTATTTGTGGTTTAACACTTAGGTTAGAAGATTATAGGTTCAACAAGCTAAATCTCTGTGTAGTGTGGTCAGTTTCTTATGAGTGTAGCTACACCAGGCACGTAACTGAAGCATTCCGTTCGCGTTATGTAACGTTACTGCAACAATTAGCTTCCAATAGGCCTAATCAATGGAAGTAGCTACACCTGGCGTGTTAGTGGCCTGTAGGCTACGTTCGGGAAAATAGACCATTCCTCTAATGGATTTTACCAGAGCCCTTCCTATTAGACATTCTCTGATTTTACACGTCGCGAACAGAACACTTCAGTTACGTGCCTGGTGTAGCTTCCTGTAATATAGGCTAGCCTAAGCCTAGCTTGTACCCTTTTCATGCATGCTAACGTGAAGAATATGAACATGCCATTTTGTAACAGACGTTAGGTGGAAAAGTTTGTTTGTACTTACAGCCTGAGCTGGTGGTCGATCATCATGACGGTACAGAACCAGGTTTTCAGAACATAGATGCAAAACCACTTTCTAACTGTAGGCAGTGACTGTGGTCGAAATGATTGGAACACAGAACGAATGTTGCACTACTTCGGTGGTGGTGTTCCAACGATAAATCCGAACCATTTTCCCGCCATGTTAGCAACTTGCTGTTAACTGCTACTAGCTGCAGAGAGACAATCCCCTAGCCGCAAAATCTTCCAGTCTTCCTGTAGGCGGTCACAAGCCAAGGTGGGCGAGGCCATGAATAATCAGTTTCCCTTCGGCCTCATTGGGAAGGGCTCTTTCTGATTAAGCTTCTTTTTTTTCCGTGTATTTTCTTTCATTGGCTAATGCGGGCAATGGGGGTAGAAGATCATTTTCACGTGTAGCATGCATATGCAACTTGGAGTGAGCTATAGTATTTCGAAAGTAACAAGTATTAAACGGTTTCTCAGTGAATGAGACCTTTAAGGGTTAGGGTGGTAGATCCATGTTGGTGGAATACTAGTTTCTAGAGCAGATGTATCCCCCTCTACATTCAAAAACCTCCTGAAGACTGAAGAAGAGAGAGAACCTCCTCTCCTAGCATTACAGTTTTTATTTTGTCTATTGTACACACTAAAAATGAATGCTTAGACCAAAGCCTCAATACCTAAACTTCTGGTAATTGGTAATACCTACACATACCTGAAAACAGCACTACATATAGACCATGGGTTCCCAAACTCCATCAACGTGGGCCTCCCCTCTGAAAACAGTGACACCTCCAAAAAAAAAAAAAAAAAAAAAATCATTTTCAAATAATAATATTCACTTCAGTTAAACCACTTAAATCGGTGCTATACTATGCTATGCAATGCAATGAGTTTTCATCATATTTTCGACGTTTGGCTTTGTTGCCCATATCAGGCTCGGGCCGTGCAGCGATAAAATGTGACAAATCTGTCCATTTTAAGTTAGCTATCGGAACGTCACATTTTACCGTCACGTATGCCCAACCTCTTACGTGTATCTCTCACTTAATATTAATTTCTATACAAACAAGGCGGCGGATTCCTAAAGAAACGCAAGCACCAACACCATAAGTTTATCTCAATTAGCTATGTACCAAAAAATAAATTTTACCGTGACTCGAAGAGCTGTAAACAGTGTTGTAAGGCTGCGTGTAGGCCTACAAATCCTCTTGGAGCTCAAGCTCCAACCTGCAAGTTACCGTTCACTGTTGCTAAATTATAGCAGATCAATAATACTTTCCACTATCCCAAAGATTTAGTATACATCTCTTCTATGATTTATATCGATTTTATAATGTTGACAATTACATAATCATAGAAAAAAAAATAGATAGTTCTAACATGAAATAAACGTTTTTCCTTCTTTTTTTAATCAACCTTCCGCGCCTCCCCTCAAATTATTTGGCGCCCCCCAGGGGAGGCGCACCTCACAGTTTGGGAACCTCTGATATAGACTTAGCACTACAAATATAGACTTCAGGTAAGTTATTTTGTACCTGTTGTGTACTTATACATTGAGTACCTGTGTACAGTTCTGTATTTGCCCCTTTACTCCCCATTTCTAAAACCTATCAAATCATTATTTTCAGTGTGCCAATGAGAAGTATATGACCACAAACCACATACCTGCATTCTTTTGTAAGCAATGGAAGGGGTATGCAGGGGCATCCCCCGCACCATCACCTTACCATCCGCTAGCTGTCTGTGCCCTGAATACACTGTAAAAAATGTGGTCTCTCTGGACAGCCCAGGCTCCAAAAATGGCAACAAGAACAACTTGGTCCAGCCTGGACCATAAACATAACAAACTGTTCCAGCCAATCACCAACGAGATGTGCGTTTAAGAGTTTAATTTGCATTGGAGGAAGGGGGAGGGAGGGATGAGCTGAAGTGACGTTACCCATCGCTTAGAGCACCTTTTTAATAAATTTAAACCTAAACAGAAACAAATGGATTCAGAGAATTGCCAGGAAAATAATATTACTGACTTGCCTGCATAATAATCCACTCTTGAGCCATTGCTTACTGTAGCCTATGGGAATACCACGTAATTACAAAACACCAATTGCAGAAAGCGAATGTACAGATTGGTCCTTATTTCAGCCATTTGATCAGTACCTTTTTTTAAGATGAACTAAGGTAGTTCTTAACTGCTATCGGGGGTGTCACCACCAGGAAAACGTATTAAATATTGTTATGTAAATGCACAAGTTCTGCACACTTTCAGTCAGAGATTAGGGGTTGCACTATGCCTAAAACATGCGTGCATACCGTAAATCCTCAAATTATGGCCGGGATTCTATTTATAAATAAAGGCCTACAAGCCGGGGTAATATTGCCTAAATTGGTTCGATTTAACTCAATTAAATAAAAGAGCTCTTCTTAATATTTTATATTGTTGGTTGGTTTAATACTGTTGCCAATGAAAAGTCGTTGTCCTACACTAGGTCTCCAACATGTCGCTCTCAAGCTACCAGTCGCTTGCCGCCCCCTTCTGAGCTTGACAGGCTGAAGCAGTACTAGCCACATTTAAACACAATTATTGCCGCGAGGCATTCCTGTCTACATATTTAATAAAAAAGTAAATCATGCATAATGAAAATAAAAAACTCAATAAGGTTTCCATTACAGCACAGCGCACGTTCAATGCATGAATGAAATCGGCTGCCTTGTCTCGCAATAAACAGCTGGTGGAAATCCTAACACTCTTTCAACTAGGCTACATGAAACTTAATAGTGAACCATCAAATACCCCCCAGATTTCAGTGCCCATCAGTCCCAACATTTAGCAATATAATCAAACAGTCCAAAAGTGAATTAAATCTCAAACCTAACCTTTTGATTAGCCCACAATAAAACGCACGTAAAAAATGAAGGCCTGCCTCGAATACAAGCCTGCCCCAATTAAACACCTGTGCTTTGCGCAGCCTATAAATAAAAGACCCCAGCCATAATTTGAGGATTTACGATAGTCTACGACATTATCATTAAGAAAGGTATGTGAACAGTCTCTAAAATAAGGGTAGCTTCCTTAGTATAGCGTCGTTGAAAGTTCGCACATTCTTTTAAACATGCATCTATTTTTCTCTCTTGCTCTCTCGGAGGTAGCCTGCTGAGCACTTGCTCTGCTGTCGGCTTGTAAATGTAAATCTGTAAATGTTAATCAGGTTTCTCGGCCAAGTATACTTGCCTATACAAGGCATAGGCAAGTATACTTGCCTATACAAGGCATTTATCCCATCCGTGAATTAGTGAACACACAGAGCACAGAGTGAACACACAGTGAGGTGAAGCACACACTAACCCGGAGCAGTGAGTTGCCTTGCTACAGCTGCGCTCGGGGAGCAGTGAGGGGTGCCTTGCTCAAGGGCACTTCAGCCGTTCCTACTGGTCGGGGATCAAACCGGCAACCCTTAGGTCACAAGCCCGAAGACCTAACCAGTAGGCCATGACTGCCCCTATGTGCCTTGATATTGCCCAAAATGCTTGATTGCTTTGCATTCTCCACATTTGTAGCTACATTTGCATTTTTGTTCAGTGAATCTTTTGTAAATTGCTTTACAATTACCGTCGGGCCCTCGTTGGCTGCCTTCATTATCGCCCTGCTTGCCACAGCTTGCAGCCATCACTCCTTCGTCTGCATGTTCTTTTAAAACGCACATCTTCTCTCGTTATCCGAGGCAGCCTCCCGATCATTTGTTCTGCTGCTGGCTTGTGCCTCCACATGCTCAACATGCTTGATTGCATTGCATTCTCCACATTTCTAATTGCATTGCATTCTCCACATTCTAATTTTCATGTACCACATCAACATTCTTGTTCAGTGAATCTTGTAAATTGGCCACCTTTGTTATCTCCCAGCTCGCCTCAGCTTGCCACCATTCACTCCTTCGTCTTCATTAACATTCCCTATAGAATTCTCAATCTTTTTGACCTCTATGTGTCCAGTTACATAGTCTGTCTGTTCTTGGTCTTGGATTTTGTGAAATAAATTTCCAAACACTTATGCGACTTATAGTCCGATGCGACTTATATATGTTTTTTTCCTCTTTGTCATATTTTTTGACTGATCCGACTTATACTCCGGAGCGACTTATAGTCCGGAAAATACGGTAGTACCCGTCAGTCAAGGATGGAATAGAGGTCTGCACTCCCGCAGTAGACCCGCGGGACCTGCGGATCCCGACGCAAAAGAGTGCGGCGCGGGACAACTTTTGAAAGCTCTTTGCGGGAGCGGGCGGGATGAGAGAGGTGTGTTCGCGGATGCGGGACAAACCGATGATTCACTGCACTCCCGCAAATTAAACATGTGCGTAAAATTAAATATGGAAATGATTAAAGTTGTGTTCATAACTATAGTTCAGCTGGATGTTCTGTTAGGCAGCATTAAAAAACGGGGTTTAAGCATAACTGAAGGATAGCAGGACTATAGCCTATATTGTCGTTTACGTGGGTTCAATTTGTTCCTGCTGCTCATTGTCAAAACTCGAAATCGAAAGCATGACAGAGGAAGAGGGCACCAGGCTAGGCCTACTTTAGTTGTTAGCTTACATTTAGAACCAAGAAACTGACATCTGGAGTCTTTCTCAGGTGTGTGTGCTGCTTTCGTGAGACAGAAAGAAAAGCTGAATAGGCTATCCCTCCTGCATGCGGGCTTTAGCGGGCGGGAGCGGGACATCATGTTACAGATGCGGGCGGGAGTGGGACTAAAAATGACACATTAATGCGGGAGCGGGACTGAATATTGCGGGAGCGGGCGGGCGCGGAACTGAAAAATCAGTCCGGCGCAGACCTCTACAGCCAGGCCCAAGGGCTCAGGGGGCCCTGAAGCCCAAGCCTCTGTGTGAAGTCACTGCACCCCTCATATCTGAATAGGGCCCCTCAGTCAAATAACACGGGCTATGTTGTGTTGTTATGTTGCATCCAATGCAAGAAGACTTTCAAACAGGAGAGGAAGGGCTGTTTTATCTGGAGAGACACCTGTGTGCCCGTACAGACAGCCAGCTCATTAGCAATCAGTCAGTCTCAGCAAAGCTGCAGACAACAATGCCAAGGACACGCAGAGGGCCTAGTGGGCTGCAACAGCTGTGTTTGCATAGCAGCATGCAGTAGGAGTGTCTCATGACATAATACTATCATTATACCATCACACAAATTGAAACAAGCATTTTACTCACTTGATATTTTATGTAACAATTCACATTTTTTTTGACCAGACATGAGTCTGAACTGCAGAAAACCACACAGATGAAGTCACACACACACACACACACACATATATATATATATATGGGGAGGAGATAGGATAGCATGCAGTAGCCAGAAAAGTTGTGGGTTCAATTCTTGGCTTCCGCCATTGTGCATTTGAGCAAGGCACTTAACCCCAAACTCCTCCAGGGACAATAGACTTTGTAATATAATTTAAATATACAAGTCACTTTGGATAATAGTGCTAAATTAATAAATGTAAATGTAAATAAATGTAAATTTAGGTCTGGGAAGTCAGGGAAGATATGTAGGTCTAGTTATGAAACACTGTTTTCCTGATGTGCAAAATTATGAAAAGTCTGAAGGTTTTGCTCAATGTAATACATTTGCAAAAAAGTCTATAATACTAAAAATAGACACTTGTTTTATAAAACCATGTAACTATTGACCATTAAAAATAGACCTTAAAAGTGGTTATTTGTAATATACTAATGTTTTTAAAGCCAAATTGCTATTATTTAAAGACAGGTTGTAATAGCTGTGGGAATTTATACTCGAAAGGCAAATGTTATTGAAGACGTCATAAAGGAAGACATCATGGTCTGAAACATTAATTAAGCAATATAGCACGAGTGAGAGTGGGGTTGGTCATGGATATTCCATGACCAGTCCCACGATCACGAGTGCTATATTGCTTTTATACAACAATTCTACCACAAACTAAATAATCTGAAATATTCACCCCAATATCACCCCAATATTGTTTAAAAATGTTAATTTAGACATCGTTCTTACGCATCAAAAAACAGTTCCCTTTTCAATAGACAGCGTCTTGGTTGCTAGGTAACCAACATCCCAGATCCCTCTTTACGGGTCTTTGTGGATTACGTGTCTTCTTGAAAGAAATGTTGAAAGTCGGGCTGAAATCACATTCATATCTAGCTTTGCTGCATGCATGTTACAAGGACACTGGGCCATGTCATGTAAGGGACATGGTACTGCAAAAAACGGAAAGAGCCTACATTGCAGAACCACTCAACTTTATTAATTTATGGTGAATAAGTGTTACACTACTGTGCACATATGTTTTTCTGACACGATGCTAGCACGTTAGCAGCGGTTAGCTAACTATGCTTACGTTGGTTATCTACAAGTCTCCTCCAAGTGACAATCATATTATTGGCCCTACACAATGCTGGCAATGCTGAGAACAGTTAGCATCCTCGTTTATCTTACTTACATTGAGTTAACTGTGTGGCTTAATCCACAGATGTGGTGAAGCACTGTTTCGTTATGGTTTGCTAAGGAGTAACCAATTGCTTAAAATAGTGGAGAGCTGGGATGAGAACATTGTGTCAAATCTTCGCATTGTATCGCGGAGTGATTTATTATTAGCTGTGCAAAGTCTGAGTTGAAATGTCCAGGGATATCCCAACTCATGGAACGTCTCTCGGCCAATCAGAAACAAATAAATAGTTCCATAGAACCCAATTGTTGTATAAGAGCATATTAACAACAAGAACATCATTTAACAATTATTTAGTTGAGGCATAACTTGGATGATTATTATAACAACGCATAACTATCCGAAATTTTTTTTATCACCAAATCCCTGAACTGTCCACGTTTGTGACAGACCAGTGCTAACGTTACCAGTTAGTCACGAGCATAGACAGTAAAAGAAACGAGTCAGAAAAGGAAAGAAAAGGTCACGAGTAGGCTATTTGTCATACTAGCCTACGTAGCATTCAGTAGCCTACACTAGCCTTACCATCCTTCATTTTTGGATCTGGTCTTCCTGCTTTGATCCTAACTTTTGCACTGTATTTGAATGTATAAAAGATGGACTTTGTCCTCTGATTCCATTGTACTGTTTATTTCAGGAGCAAAAAAACAAGCTTTCCGTTCAACACAAGATTCTTAGTTGTATGACTGCAGATAACGTTCTTGCTTCCTCCTGCTCATTAGTTCACCGTTGCCGCTATAAACAGCACCCCCTATCGCAATTGAAAATTACTGTATGGAGGAGCTACCTTCCTTGGCCATTGAAAACGACGTGATTCACGAGCCGCTGTGGTCCGAGGCGTTTATAATGGACTTCATTGCAATTTTTCTTGAGATTTTCACAAGTTTTGCCAGGTTTAGCCTCAGTTATGAATTAAAATGTGTTTAATGCAATAAATACAGTATAAACTGTAGAGATGCAACCTGCTCATTAAAATGATTACAAATGGGATTTTTTTTTTCCAGTTTCTTTTTTTCTTTTTCTCCCCCCGCCCCTTTGGCGGCCCTCAGTTCAATGTTGAGCTCCTGAATTGGCCCTCACCAATCAACACTTTGAGAACCCCTGATTTAAAGTGTTCAAATAGTAATATATTAACAGTAATTTATCAGAATAGTAATTCACTTTATATATTTTTTATTTTTCTCTGAAATTTTAGGGAGGGTGTTCCTCCCTTTCCTCAATGAAGGAGCCATATATATATATATATATATATATATATATATATATATATATATATATATATACATATATATATGTATGTATGTATATGTATAGCAGACACATAAAGTCACATATATTATAGTCATCATAAGTCAAGACAGTGGATTAGGAGTATTACTCTATGGCCTCTTCTCAAACCTCTATTTGCATACGGCCTCTCTCCTCAGTCCTTGGTCCTCCAGCTCGTGCCCCAGAAATCGTTCAAAGCCCGACGTCATTGAGGACATCTCATCTAATTGCAACCAGAGGAGGCAAGATAGAGGAGGTGGAAGGCCCGATACGTGAGGAAACACAAGAGTATTCGTGCGAAACACAAGAGTTGTGCGATCGTCCAAGCTGCCAAGGTAAGAAGTTCCCTCCAACGTCTGGGATTTATTTACGTCAATAAATTAGATAGACCAAAAAAGGACCTTTATATGCTGGAATTATCACAAACTATCATGCAAACTTTTTTTAAAAGTTCATGCCTGTTTTGTTCACAAATTGTATAATAAGTATTCATTCATGTCTCGAAAACTATCAAACATTACCTCATTATCAGGGTCAAGTGGGAAGAGTCCATGTTCATATGACATTTTTAGGCTTTGGTATAAGCTCATATTCTTTGCAATTTGCCTGTCTGTTTATTCTAGCCTAAGAGGTGATGCGCCGCATCATCAGTAATTGAGGTCTCTTAAAAGTGATGCATGAGTGTGAGCAGGACATCTCATCTCTCATATCGGTCTCTCCTTCATTCCTCAATCCTCCTATTCCTTCTTCGTTTCCTTCACAAAATTAATTAGGAGGGGCTAGGACCGAAGGAAAAAAGGAAGGGAGGGAGGTAGGATAGACAAAAAGACAAATGTGAAGAGGCCTATACCAGTAACCTTAGATCAATACTGACTAGTTGTTTATTAAGGATTTACGAAAAACAAATTACTAAAGATGTAATAAATGTGCAAATATTGCCTATACAGACCTTATTGAGCACTAATACACATACTAGTTACATATCAAAGTCTGCTTTATTGTCAATTTCTTCACATGTCAAGACATACAAAGAGATTGAAATTGCGTTTCCTACTATCCCACGGTGGAGACAAGACATATTTTACCAATTAGGTCCACAGACAAACATAACATTCAAGTAAACAATATAAAAGAGTAAAAATAAGAAGGCACATACAATGAAGAATAAGAGCAGCAAAATTTGGTTGAAATTGTGCAATTGTGCATACAGTAGACAGTCAATATAATAGTGCAAAAGTCAGGCCAATAAATGGCTGAGGTAGTTTTGTTTGACCTAAGTATGCAAGTGGCATAGTGGTGCAAGTTATGTAAGAGCAGCAGAAGTGTGTCCAGAAGTGTTCAGGACAACAGGACAACAACAACAAGTTGCAAAGTGTGCAAGTGTACAAGTGGAGTAGTGCAAGTGGAGTAGTGCAAGGCAGCCATTGTGGGTCCAAAAGTCCAGGATGTTATGTAGCTGAGGGTGGAGGTGGGAGAGAGTTTAGCATCCTAACAGCCTGGTGTACTGTATGAAGCTGTTGGTGAGTCTGGTGGTGTGGGAGCGCAGGCTTCTGTACCTCTTCCCAGAGGGCAGTAGATCAAACAAAGTGTGAGCGGGGTGACTTGCATCACTCACAATTGTGGTCGCCTTGCAGGTGAGGTGGGAGGTGTAAATGCAATTGTGGTCGCCTTGCAGGTGAGGTGGGAGGTGTAAATGTCCTTCAGGGAGGGGAGTGAAGCACCAACAATCCTTCCAGCTGTGTTCACTATGCGCTGCAGGGCTTTCCTGTTGTATTCAGTGCAGCTTCCGCCCCACACAGCGATACAGCTGGAGAGGATGCTCTCAATGGTGCCTCGGTAGAATGTGGTCATGATGGCTGGTGGAGCACTTGCTCGCCTGAGTTTCCGCAGGAAGTACATATTAATGGTTAGTGTTTGTTTCCAAAACTAAAGTGTAACCTTGTTCAGTTTATAACGTCTGGTCAATATGTCATGTGAAAAGCTGCACTGGAACAGTGTTTAATAATAATAAAAAATAATAATACTCTTTTTCCTGCTGTATTTTCAGAGCATACACTACAATCACATAAGAATCATCTAAATGCAGTACTGTTAATTCCCCCTGTGTGCTGTCTAGACCTTGGAAGATGGATATGTCCCCCACTGAAAACAGGGGGAATTTATAAAAGTACGATGTATTGCGACATCAAACGCAAAGTCATTCATTCAAAGTCAAATTTGTAGTTTCTTATGTCTCATTCCATCGAACTACAGATCCGCTACCCGATCTGGCAAACTTACATAGTGCGGTTCACCATTTTCACCATTTTCTGCCGTGTCTCGAAACGGGGAAGGAGCAGATATCAGAGTCTTGGACGAAGAGCACAGCTCAGTCTGATCTAGAGCAGAGACACATCACACCATCCAATATCTCTCACAAGCATAGTGATGACCTTAAAGCAACACCAAAGAGTTTTTTGTACCTTAAAATAATATTTCCAAAATCGTTTCAGTGGTTCATCAACTTGTAACAGGGTGAACGACACTTCTGCATTTGCTTCGCAGCCCTCTATCGGCTATAACCGCACTATGTAAGTTTGCCAGATCGGGTAGCGGATCTGTAGTTCGATGGAATGAGACATAAGAAACTACAAATTTGACTTTCGTTTGATGTCGCAATACATCGTACTTTTATAAATCATGCAACATATTCTACCTTGTCTGTGGACATTGTTATTTGCAAAGCCGATGCTGGATAAACAAATAGTGTGCGTGCGACAGAGGGAAAGTTCTTTGGTGTTGCTTTAACTCCAGGTATTTAGCCAAATACCAGCTATGCTAAGAAAAGAAAAGAAAAACAAAACAAGTAAAACCACTTCTAATGGAAAGGTTAAATTGTCTTTGGCACAGTATGTACCTATTATCAGAGGGATCATACATCACTCCTGTGCCTCTGACTTCAGCCCACCGAGGAAGCTATTATTGGCCAGAGTGAGGTGAAGGAGGAGGAGCCTGTAGCGACTGGAAAGTGGGGATCTCTCTCCCCCCTGCCAAGAGCTGCTGCACTGGCTTTGCAGCATGCACACGCCATCAAGCCCTTCTCCTTCCCTCTCTCCATCCTTCTGCTTCTCATCATCTAATCGGTGTTAGTAAAAGAGCTCTCGTTACCTCTTGCTTCTATTCCACTCTTCTCGCTCATTCTTTGTGTGTGTGTGCGTGTGTGTGTGTGTGTGTGTGCGTGCACCATTGCATCTTTTGTTGTTTCCTGTGCCACTGTCTCTCTGTGTCTGCATTTGTTTCATGCCCCACATCACACTCTGATCCTTTGGAGGATTATTGCTGAGTGTTATTAAGTGTTTGCGCCTGAAACGGAAGACACAATGCTCCGCCAACAGACTTGGACTTTCGCTCTGTTCTTCTGCACGAGTGTCATCTCTCATTGTATGGACTTTCCTCTCTTGGCGTTACCTTCCGAGTACCACTGTTGACCCTTGAGGATGGAACGCTGGATGACACAGGAAAACTCTCTCAGAAAAGTAGCTGCATCATAGCCAACACCATGAATGCATCTCATGTACAAAAACTTCGCCCCCATCACAGCAACCACTACCACCACCACCACCATCTCAGCCATCATGTCCTTCCACACCAGCACAAAAATGTCAGTTTGAATGGAGCTCTGGGGAATTCTGGCACTCAGGGTGATGGGTCCGGCTCGTCAGGCTGCTACGAGCAGCTGCTGGTCTCCACCAAAGTCTTCCTGGCGCTGGGCGTCCTCAGCCTGGCCGAGAACATCCTGGTGGTGGCGGCGGTGGTGAAGAACCGCAACCTGCATTCGCCCATGTACTTCTTCCTCTGCAGCCTGGCTGTGGCTGACATGCTCGTGAGCGTCTCCAACGCCACGGAGGCGGTCGTCATGGCGATGCTGACGGGTGGTGGCCTGCGGATGCGGGGCAGCCTTGTGGAGAGCATGGACAATCTGTTCGACTCCATGATCTGCACGTCGCTGCTGGCATCCATCTGGAGCCTGCTGGCGGTGGCAGTGGAATGCATGATTGTGATCTATGAAATGTCCTGTTGCTATGGATGATAACAGAGTTTGCTGAGCCTTGACATGAGATGCGCCACAGTGATGGCTTAATGAAAAAAAAATAATGCTGTGCCCTTTCCCTTACAAACATCCCTTACTCATGTGGAGTGTGAACACCTTTGTGACAAATGCACATAATATTTCCATACACACGCACACACAGAAATCAGTATAAATTCACAAATAGTGTATGCATAAAAGTCTTAAAAATGCTTACCACAATGAATATGATGTTGCACGCTATTTGCTATTACGCTAACATGCTATTTCAGCTCTGAGGGAAATCAACCCCCCTTCCCTCCCTAAGGGTTGTCCGACCTGTTTGAGAGCTGAACTGGTGCTCTTGGCCCTTCGCACAGCTGTCAGTTCCAGATGACTCCCACTTGTGGGGCCCATGCGCCTTACAACACCACCGCACAGCAGCCACAGCAATTTTGCTACTCCAGAGCTAACGTGCGATGCAACTTGCCATTAGGGGAGACTGGGGCTGGTTAGAACACTTTTCACTCTCGGTTATATTTCTCCCGTCTTACAATGTGTTAAAATGGTCAAATTGTGTTTAACTGAATGCTTGGGATCTCAGGTAAATACTGTATATTCAATATCAACAAATGATCCCTTCTTTTGAGTTATATATGATTAAAGTGGGTTAGTTACATGTGCCAACCTGCCCCAGGCACGGGGTTGGTTGGCACATGTCGGGTTGGTTGGAACACCCATGTTATAGTCCTTTGCTGTACTCATTTTTTTTTTTGCTTCAGTAGGACCACTGTCAAGACCAATTTGGTCCCGCATTTTTTTTTTACTTCAAATTGTGACACCGTCACATTAATTTAAGTGTTCCTTTACATTTATTATTGCACGGAACATTATCTTGATTTCCTATAATGTTTATGTATGAGGAATGATATTCATATGTATATCTGTGTAATATATGTATTGTCCACTGTGGTTTTGGTAAGAATGTGGGGTGTCTTTAAGGCCTCGGTCGCCAAGGATTACTATGACCACGCATACAAGCTTACTTAGGTGGGTGCGCCAGGTGTTTGGGCGGTCGGTGGAGAGATTCAGCAAATGCAGGGTGTTTGAATGCGTATGCCAGTATTGTTTTCTGCAGCAACATAGAGATAAAGCTAGTTCCCTTTGTTTGAGAGCTCTTAAAACACGTCTTAAGAGACTGCTTTAAGGGAGGAGAGGAGAAAACATTGTGCAACTGCATAGACTGTACCTCATACAGCGTCTCCAGCAAGAGGACGTGCCCGACCCCAAACTTCAACTTCGGCGGTTAACGTTGCCCGACGCTCAACGGATCTGGTGAGATCTATCTCGTTTGGGTATTTTTTGGCGTGGTATACCACTAAAATCAGCTTGACCTTTTGCCTTTTTGTTGTGGATTATTTATTTTTGCTAAGGCCCGACAGAGGATTATTTCGCGGCCTACCTGTTTCCTGGTTGGAATATAAAGACTATAGCCGATCCTGGGAAAGACCTGAAGTTTTCGTTTAGTTTGGACTTTTAGTTTAATTTTGGGGACTGAGACAAAGGGGGGGGGCTCTGCAGCCTGGCTGTGGCTGACATGCTCGTGAGCGTCTCCAACGCCACGGAGGCGGTCGTCATGGCGATGCTGACGGGTGGTGGCCTGCGGATGCGGGGCAGCCTTGTGGGAGAGCATGGACAATCTGTTCGACTCCATGATCTGCATCGCCGCTGCTGGCATCCATCTGAGCCTGCTGGCGGTGGCAGTGGAATGCATGATTGTGATCTATGAAATGTCCTGTTGCTATGGATGATAACAGAGTTTGCTGAGCCTTGACATGAGATGCGCCACAGTGATGGCTTAATGAAAAAAAAACAATGCTGTGCCCTTTCCCTTACAAACATCCCTTACTCATGTGGAGTGTGAACACCTTTGTGACAAATGCACATAATATTTCCATACACACGCACACACAGAAATCAGTATAAATTCACAAATAGTGTATGCATAAAAGTCTTAAAAATGCTTACCACAATGAATATGATGTTGCACGCTATTTGCTATTACGCTAACATGCTATTTCAGCTCTGAGGGAAATCAACCCCCCTTCCCTCCCTAAGGGTTGTCCGACCTGTTTGAGAGCTGAACTGGTGCTCTTGGCCCTTCGCACAGCTGTCAGTTCCAGATGACTCCCACTTGTGGGGCCCATGCGCCTTACAACACCACCGCACAGCAGCCACAGCAATTTTGCTACTCCAGAGCTAACGTGCGATGCAACTTGCCATTAGGGGAGACCGGGGCTGGTTAGAACACTTTTCACTCTCGGTTATATTTCTCCCGTCTTACAATGTGTTAAAATGGTCAAATTGTGTTTAACTGAATGCTTGGGATCTCAGGTAAATACTGTATATTCAATATCAACAAATGATCCCTTCTTTTGAGTTATATATGATTAAAGTGGGGTTGTGCACATATGCCAACCTGCCCCAGGCACGGGGTTGGTTGGCACATGTCGGGGTTGGTTGGAACACCCATGTTATAGTCCTTTGCTGTACTCATTTTGCTTTTGCTTCAGTAGGACCACTGTCAAGACCAATTTGGTCCCTACCGATTTTTTTTTTACTTCAAATTGTGACACCGTCACATTAATTTAAGTGTTCCTTTACATTTATTATTGCACGGAACATTATCTTGATTTCCTATAATGTTTATGTATGAGGAATGATATTCATATGTATATCTGTGTAATATATGTATTGTCCACTGTGGTTTTGGTAAGAATGTGGGTGTCTCTTTAAGGCCTCCTCGACTGGATGATGGACTATGACCACGCATACAAGCTTACTTAGGTGGGTGCGTCAGGTGTTTGGGCGGTCGGTGGAGAGATTCAGCAAATGCAGGGTGTTTGAATGCGTGGCGCCAGTATTGTTTGCTGCAGCCACATAGAGATAAAGCTAGTTCCCTTTGTTTGAGAGCTTTTAAAACACGCCTTAAGAGACTGCTTTAAGGGAGGAGAGGAGAAAACATTGTGCAACTGCATAGACTGTACCTCATACCGCTGCCTCCAGCAAGAGGACGTGCCCGACCCCAAACTTCAACCGGCGTGTTAACGTTGCCCGACGCTCAACGGATCTGGTGAGATCTATCTCGTTTGGGTATTTTTGGCGGTATACCACTAAAATCAGCGCTTGACCTTTTGTTTTTTTTTGTTGTGGATTATTTATTTTCGCTGCGCCCGACAGAGGATTATTTCAAGGGCCTACCTGTTTCCTGGTTGGAATATAAAGACTATAGCGATCCTGGGAAAGACCTGAAGTTTTCGTTTAGTTTGGACTTTAGTTTAATTTTGGGGACTGAGACAAAGGGGATTCAAGTATTGTGTGGTTGCACGGATAATTGGTGTAATAATAATATACCGTTAAGCTGGCCATTCAATTCAACTGTTTGCGCGTCTTTTCTTTTGTTCAGCCGCCTGAATATTTGTTGGTTGCTGTGTGCTTTATTAACGCAGTATACCGCTCTTATGCATATGTGTTTGTGTAATAAGGCAAAAGTATTTGTGACAGTATTGAAGCCGCTTTGTTATTGTCGATTACTACTTTCATTCCCAAGAACCCCTTTGTGCGTTTATAGTAACACAGCTGTTTAAAAAAGGACGAAGGGCTGATTGTTACAGATGGTGGCCTGTAACGGGGAATGAAATGTAATTTTTTGACTTTGCTTTATTATTACTATAGCGGGGAATATTGTCTGCTGTTGTTAACTTGTAATTATATCCTGTATATTGCTGAACACACAAAAAAGCAATAATTGTTTACACACTACACTGCTTTGCATTGAATATTAAGCACTGTTTATTACGGAAAAGGGGAGATATGTATCAAGAAAGTGGTCCAGCTCTAATTGAGCTTGACTTAATCCCAGGATCTAAATCTCTGAGCATGGCACCCGGCTTCTACACCTGCATCAGGGCACGGGCCTTGTGAACCGCACCATGAACCAAGGGGAGATGCATGGGTCACTAGAAGAAATCCTGTGGGGGAAGTAACATCACTAATTAGTTCACTTTACCTATCAGACCCAGAAGAGAATGAACAAAGCATTGGAGATGAGGGAAACACATCTTACCTCACACTTCCTGCTCTCACAACCATTACCACCGACTTAGGTTCAGTCATGGACAGACTAAATACGCTGGAGACTGACTTCAGAGATTCTGTTAATAGTGCCTTGAACAGAGAAGCAGGTATAAGGAGTTATGTGTACCGAAGTGTTGAGGTGCTTGAGCAATGCATGATAACAACACTGAAACAGTTTGAGGAAAAATTAGTGGAGCGCTTACAAAGGCGTGATGAAAAATGGAAAGCAGAAATGGAACGGCTGAAGCGCGCCAGCCTTGTTGCTCTCCCGAGGCCTTATCCACGCACGGGAGCTACTATTCTTCCACCTCATAGCCGCTCCACTCCTGCTCAAGTTTCCTATGGTGTTCCATTGGCACCTTGTTACTCCAGTGCGTTCACACAAACTCATGCTTCTCTTAGCACGGCAGGGCCTGTTATGACCCCTGTTATGACATGGCAGCTAGTTCTGACAGTGCTGTGCAGCCTTCTTCTCCTCATGTTCATGAGCTCATTCCAAGCCAACCAGCTCATAGTGTGGTAGGTGCCCAGCTTCAGACACCCTTCACGGGAGCACTGTCTCAGCCACCTACACAGCCTTTACACACTAAGCACCCAGCCTCTCACCTCTTTTGAGTGCTTCAGGTAGCCAACTCACCCTCAGACCTGCTGTGGTTTATTCCAGGCCGGCTATACAGATGGAGTTTCCTTCTTTTAGTGGGTCCAGGGAAGTGGCCGATGTGCTTAATTTTGTTGATCGCCATAAACATTTTTGCAGTGCGGCCATTGTCTGATGCAGAGCTGATAGGCGCCCTGTCCAACACGCTTAAAGGGCCAGCACATAGCTGGTGGATGGTGGCGAAAAACAATGTGCACAACTGGCCTGAGTTTAAGAACACCTTTAAGGATGCCTTCCTCCCTCCTGATTACCTCACCGAGGTAGAAGAAAAGCTACGGGACATGGTACAGTTGCCAGATCAGTGTCTGAGGGATTTTGCTTATGACTACCGTGCTCTGTGTCTGCGGTGATCCTGAACAACTGCAACCCTCGAATAGCTGGCTGTCTCAGGGGCACCGTCACAAATGTGGACCAGCTGGTTCAGATTGGCACCCTGGTGGAGAAAGACTGCAGCTCATCTAAAGAGTACTGGGGAAAGGTGGACCAGCAAAAAGGCCAAGGAGAAGGGCTTAAAGAAGACCCAGGACAAGGGGCCTTCTAAGGATGCCAGGAAACCTGCTGATGTGGTGACGGTAGTGCAGCTGGGACGGAAGCCTTCAGTGGTGCTCCTGAGTGAGGGGAAAGCAGTGCCATGCTGTGTTCGACACTGGATGCACCTACTCACCATGCAGCAGAGTGTCTGGCTGAGCTGGCTCGTGGACGGTGAGCCACTGAAGCCGAAAGTGATAACCAGAGCTTTGCCCTGGCCAATGGAAAGACTTATGGGGCTGTGGGAAAGACACAGCTTTTGTACACCTGGCATGAGGTGATATGGGCTCTGGAGACATTTATCATGGCTGACAACCACCTGGCTTTCCCGATCATCCTAGGCTTGGACTTTCTTAGCAAAACCTCCACCATCATCAATATGGGAGACCAGACCTATGGAGTGAAGGGACCCAGGGGCTATACTTTCCATACTTTTCTGTCTCACCCGCTAGAGGGAACATTGAGGCAGGAGCCTGAAGCTCATTCCAATGCCAGCCTATATGTAGCTGTTCCCTGCCCAGGCTCATTGGGTCCATTTCCATCATTGGGAGTGGCGCCTCCTGTTTTTCCAGACCACCCTCCAGAGGTCAGGAAACTGTTCCAGGCCTGGCCCATGGTATGCTCTGGGACACTAGGCAAGACCAGAGTTGAGGAACACCGGATCTTCACCACTGACGAGGTGCCTGTCCGCTGCAGGGCATACAGGGTGTCGCCCTTCCGCAGATCATCGCTGACCATGTGGAGCAGATGCTCAAGGATGGCATTATTGAGCCATCACAGTCTGCCTGAGGTGCTCGGTGGTCTTAGTCAAGAAGCCAGATGGCTCCATTCGATTTTTGTGTGGATTTTCGGGCGCCTCAATGCCAAAACCCACCCAGACGCCTACCCCATGCCTCTGATCCACGAAGCTATTGGAGTCTATGCACGGTGCAGCAGTCTTCAGCACCCTTGACCTGAACCGGCTATTGGCAGGTCGCCATGTCCGCGAGACAGTAAGGCCAAGACAGCCGCGGATAACACCCATGGGCCTCTACCAGTTCAGGTGTATGCCATTTGGGCTCATGAATGCCGGAGCCACGTTTCAGCGGCTAATGGAGAAGGTCCTGGGGGAGCTTAGAGGGAAGATCTGCTGTGTGTACATTGACGATGTCATAGTCTTTTCGCCAACGCCTGAACAACATCTCCGGGATCTGCACGCCGTCCTAGAGAAGCTCCATAAGGCTGGCCTGACACTTAATCTTAAGAAGTGTGCCTTTTTCCGGCAGGAGCTGAAGTTCTTGGGCCACGTAGCCGGACAAGGGCGTGCAGGTGGATCCAGAAAAGACTCTGGCAGTGACCATGTATCCACCGCCCACTAACATAAAGACCCTCCAGCAGCGCTTAGGCCTTGTGGGGTGGTACCACAAATTTATTGACCATTTCGCAGACCTGGCTGCTCCCTTGAATCGGCTGAAGAGGAAGGATGTAGAGTGGGTCTGGTCAGAGGAATGTCAGCACAGTTTTGATCAGCTGAAGAGGGCACTGGCGGACGATTCTATCCTCATGCAGCCTGACACCTCCCTGCCGCTTGAAGTCCACACGGATGCCAGTGATGTGGGTTTGGGGGGCTGTGCTGGTGCAGAGAACAGCTGAAGGGGAGATGGTGATCGCCACGCATCCAGGGGGGTTGCGTGGTGCAGAGTGCAATTACTCCACCTCTGAAAAGGAGTGTCTTGCAGTCGCCTGGGCTGTTGAGAAGTGGAGGCACTACCTTGAGGGGGCGGAGTTCACTATACACACAGACCATGCTGCCTTGACCTGGGCCTTCAATTGTCCCAAAACCTCCTCTCGGCCTGACTCGCTGGATCCTGCGACTCCAACAGTTTAAATTCAAAGTCCAGTACAGGAAAGGCCTCCATAACATCGTGCCTGATGCCCTGTCCCGAAGCTGTTACACCTCCCTCTTCAGCTGCAGTCTGTGTGTTGGTTAAATGCCTCAGATTCCTCCCGATCTGCCCTCTTCCCCTGACTGAAATAGGGAAGGCACAAGAAGAGGATTCAGAGGTCACAGACCTAGCCAAAGAGGCAGACACCCTTAGTAGGCCGGACAGGATAGGCTTCACAAAGTTGCAAGGCCTCCTGTATCGACGGTCGCCTGTGAAGGAAGGGGGGGAAAAATATCAGCTGGTCGTCCCAAAGTCTCTTGTGCCTGTCTTTCTGGCCTACTTCCATGATCATCCTCTGAGTGGGCATCTGGGCAGGCTGAAAACACTCCTGAGGATCCTTGAGGTAGCCTGGTGGCCATCCATTCGCAAAGACGTGTGGAATCACGTCAAGGTCTGTACCATCTGCCAAGTCTACAAGGCTGAAAATCAGAAGCCGGCTGGCCTCATGCAGCCTACTCCAGTGGAGGACCCTTGGGAAAAGCTGGGGATGGACCTCATGGGGCCCTTTCCCCGCAGCAAAAAAGGCAACACCTTCCTTCTCGTCCTGGTGGATTACTTCACAAAATGGGTCGAGATGTTCCCTTTAAAAGATGGCAAGGCACACCGCATTGTGTCCGTCTTAAAGGATGAAATCTTCACCCGCTTTGGTGTCCCACGGGAGTTGGTCTCGACCGGGGCCGCAGTTCACTGGCCATGAAATAGCTAACCTCTGCAAGACCTGGGAGTGACGACAGAAATTCACCACCAGTTATCACCCCCAAGCCAACCTCACGGAGCGGTCCAACCGGTCCATCAAGACAATGATTGCGTCATATGTGGGGGACCAACATAAGAACTGGGACCAGTGGATCAGGGAGTTCCGTTTCGCCATCAATGCTGCCCATCATAAAACCACAGGCCGCACACCTGCAGAGCTGGCGCTCGGAAGGACCCTGAAGGGTCCACTGGAGAGACTCATCAGTTCACCTCCTACGCCACAACAGTCACCATACACACTCCTGGAGAGACAAAAACAAATGAATGAGCAAATCAAGAAGAGAGTTGAGGCGGGTCAGTCCAGACAAGCCAGGTATTACAATACCCACAGGAGAGGTGCACAACTCCTGCCGGGAGACCTGGTCTGGGTCCGTACTCACCCACTCTCTAAAGCATCAGAAAACTTCTCATCGAAGCTTGCGCCCAAGTGGTCAGGTCCAGCTACTGTGGTGAGAAAACTAGGCCCCATCAATTACCGTATACAGTGGAATGACCAGGACAAAAAAATGGACACTGTTAATGTGGTCAACCTGAAGCCCTACTTCGGGGTTCTGGCCCCGATGCCTCCGGCTGGGGGGGGGGATCTGTGACACCGTCACATTAATTTAAGTGTTCCTTTACATTTATTATTGCATGGAACATTATCTTGATTTCCTATAATGTTTATGTATGAGGAATGATATTCATATGTATATCTGTGTAATATATGTATATATATTGTCCACTGTGGTTTTGGTAAGAATGTGGGGTGTCTCTTTAAGGCCTCGCTCACCATGATTGCTATGACCACGCATACAAGCTTACTTAGGTGGGTGCGTCAGGTGTTTGGGCGGTCGGTGGAGAGATTCAGCAAATGCAGGGTGTTTGAATGCGTGGCGCCAGTATTGTTTGCTGCAGCCACATAGAGATAAAGCTAGTTCCCTTGGGTTTGAGAGCTCTTAAAACACGTCTTAAGAGACTGCTTTAAGGGAGGAGAGGAGAAAACATTGTGCAACTGCATAGACTGTACCTCATACGCGCGTCTCCAGCAAGAGGACGTGCCCGGACCCCAAACTTCAACTTCGCGTGTTAACGTTGCCCGACGTTCAACGGATCTGGTGAGATCTATCTCGTTTGGGTATTTTTTGGCGTGGTATACCACTAAAATCAGCGCTTGACCTTTTGCCTTTTTTGTTGTGGATTATTTATTTTTCGCTGCGCTCCGACAGAGGATTATTCTCGCGGCCTACCTGTTTCCTGGTTGGAATATAAAGACTATAGCGCGATCCTGGGAAAGACCGGAAGTTTTCGTTTAGTTTGGACTTTTAGTTTAATTTTGGGGACTGAGACAAAGGGGGGGGGGGGGGGGGATTCAAGTATTGTGTGGTTGCACGGGATAATTGGTGTAATAATAATATACTGCGTTAAGCGCGTCATTCAATTCAACTGTTTGGCGCGTCTTTTTTTTTGTTCAGCGCCGCCTGAATATTTGTTGGTTGCTGTGTGTTTTATTAACTTTATGTATATGTGTTTGTGTAATAAGGCAGTATACCGCTCTTATGCATATGTGTTTGTGTAATAAGCTGGGTTTAAAAAAAAGTATTTGTGACAGTATTGAAGCGTTTTGTTATTGTCGATTACTACTTTCATTCCCAAGAACCCTTTGCGTTTATAGTAACACAGCTGTTTCAAAAAGGACGTAAAGGGCTGATTGTTAAGTTATGTGTACCGGCGTTGAGGTTTGGAGCAATGCATGATAACAACACTGAAACAGTTTGAGGAAAAATTGGTGGAGCTTTACAAAGGCGCGATGAAAATGAAAGTGAGAAATGGAACGCGCCGCCGCCAGCCTTGTTGCTCTCCCCAGGCCTTTATCCACATCGGAGCCACTATTCTTCCACCTCATAGCCGCCCCACCCTGCTCAAGTTTTCCTATGGTGTTCCATTGGCACCTTGTTACCCAGCGCTCACACAAACTCATGCTTCTCTTAGCACGGCAGGGCCATATATGACCCCGGGTTATCAGTGCATCACTCCTCTTCGCCAACGGACCACCCTGACATGGCAGCTAGTTCTGACAGTGCTGTGCAGCCCCTTTTTCCTCATGTTCAAGGAGCTCATTCCAAGCCAACCAGCTCATAGTGCGTGGTGGTGCCCAGCTTCAGACACCTTCGGGGAGCACTGTCTCAGCCACCTACACAGCCTTTTACACTAAGCACCAGCCTCTTGTCTCCTTTTGAGGTTCAGGTAGCCAACTCACCCTCAGACCTGCTGTGGTTTATTCCAGGCCGCTATACAGATGGAGTTTCCTTCTTTAGTGGGTCCAGGGAAGCCGATATGCTTAATTTTGTTGATCGCTGCGAAATATTTTTTTTGAAAAAAGTGGCCATTGTCTGATGCAGAGCTGATAGGCTTCCCTGTCCAACACGCTTAAAGGGCCAGCACATAGCTGGTGGATGGTAATAAAAAACAATGTGCACAACTGGCCTGGAGTTTAAGAACACCTTTAAGGATGCCTTCCCTCCTGATTACTCACCGAGGTAGAAGAAAAGTTACGGACATGGTACAGCTGCCTGATCAGTGTCTGAGGGATTTTGCTTATGACTACCGTGTTTCTGTGTCTGGCGGTGATCCTGAACAACTGCAACCCCGAATAGCTGGCTGTCTCAGGGCACCGCCACAAATGTGGACCAGCTGGTTCAGATTGGCACCCTGGTGGAGAAAGACTGCAGCTCATCTAAAGAGTACTGGGGAAAGGTGGACCAGCAAAAGGCCAAGGAGAAGGGGCTTTAAAGAAGACCCAGGACAAGGGCCTTCTAAGGATGCCAGGAAACCTGGGTTGATGTGGTGACGGTAGTGCAGCTGGGACGGAAGCCTTCAGTGGTGCTCCTGAGTGAGGGGGGAAAGCAGTGCCATGCCTCGACACTGGGATGCACCTACTCACCATGCAGCAGAGTGTCTGGCTGGAGCTGGCTCGCGGACGGTGAGCCACTGAAGCCGAAAGGATAACCGTGAGCTTTGCCCTGGCCAATGGAAAGACTTATGGGGCTGTGGGAAAGACACAGCTTTGTACACCTGGCATGAGGTGATATGGGGCTTTGGAGACATTTATCATGGCTGACAACCACCTGGCTTTCCCATCATCCTAGGCTTGACTTTCTTAGCAAAAACTCCACCATCATCATCAATATGGGGAGACCAGGACCTATGGGAGTGAAGGGACCCAGGGGCTATACTTCTCCATACTTTTCTGTCTCACCCGCTAGAGGGAACATTGAGGCAGGAGCCTGAAGCTCATTCCAATACCAGCCTATATGTAGCTGTTCCCCGCCCAGGCTCATTGGGTCCATTTCCATCATTGGGAGTGGCGCCCCCTGTTTTTCTCCAGACCACCCTCCAGAGGTCAGGAAACTGTTCCAGGCCCGGCCCATGGTATGCTCTGGGGACACTAGGCAAGACCAGAGTTGAGGAACACCGGATCTTCACCACTGACGAGGTGCCTGTCCCTGCAGGGCATACAGGGTGTCGCCCTTCCGGCAGATCATCGCTGACCATGTGGAGCAGATGCTCAAGGATGGCATTATTGAGCCATCACAGTCTGCCTGAGGTGCCCGTGGTCTTAGTCAAGAAGCCAGATGGCTCCATTCGGGATTTTTGTGTGATTTTTCGGGCGCCTCAATGCCAAAACCCACCCAGACGCTTCACCCCATGCCTCTGATCCACGAGCTATTGGAGTCTATGCACGGTGCAGCAGTCTTCAGCACCCCTTTGACCTGAAACCGCTATTGGCAGGTCGCCATGTCCGCAGACAGTAAGGCCAAGACAGCCGTGGATAACACCCATGGGCCTCTACCAGTTCAGGTGTATGCCATTTGGGCTCATGAATGCCGGAGCCACGCTTCTCAGCTGCTAATGGAGAAGGTCCTGGGGGAGCTTTTAGAGGGAAGATCTACAGGTGTACATTGACGATGTCATAGTCTTTCGCCAACGCCTTGAACAACATCTCTCCGGATCTGCAGGGCCCTCCAGAGAAGCTCCATAAGGCTGGCCTGACACTTTAATCTTAAGAAGTGAGTTTTTTTTTTCCGCAGGAGCTGGAAGTTCTTGGGCCACGTTTCTCGACAAGGGCGGCAGGTGGATCCAGAAAAGACTCTGGTAGTGACCATGTATCCACCGCCCACTCAACATAAAGACCTCCAGCGCTTTAGGCCTTTGGGGGGTGGTACCACAAATTTATTGACCATTTTGCAGACCTGGCTGCTCCCCTTGAATCGGCTGAAGAGGAAGGATGTAGAGTGGGTCTGGTCAGAGGAATGTCAGCACAGTTTTGATCAGCTGAAGAGGGCACTGGCGGACGACTTATCCTCATGCAGCCTGACACCTCCCCTGCCGCTTTGAAGTCCACACGGATGCCAGTGATGTGGGTTTGGGGGGCTGTGCTGGTGCAGAGAACAGCTGAAGGGGAGATGGTGATCGCCACATCCAGGGGGGTTGCGTGGTGCAGAGTGCAATTACTCCACCTCTGGAAAAGGAGGTCTTGCAGTCGCCTGGGCTGTTGAGAAGTGGAGGCACCTACCTTGAGGGGGCGGAGTTCACTATACACACAGACCATGCTGCCTTGACCTGGGCCTTCAATTGTCCAAAACCTCTCTCGCCTGACTCCGCTGGATCCTGCGACTCCAACAGTTTAAATTCAAAGTCCAGTACAGGAAAGGCCTCCATAACATCGCGCCTGATGCCCTGTCCCGAAGCAGTTACACCTCCCTCTTCAGCTGCAGTCTGTGTGTGTTGGCGAACGCCTCAGATTCCTCCCGATCTGCCCCTCTTCCCTGACTGGAAATAGGGAAGGCACAAGAAGAGGATTCAGAGGTCACAGACCTAGCCAAAGAGGCAGACACCCTTAGTAGGCCGGACAGGATAGGCTTCACAAAGTTGCAAGGCGGCCTCCTGTACGGGTTTGCCTGTGAAGGAAGGGGGAAAAATATCAGCTGGTCGTCCCAAAGTCTCTTGTGCCTGTCTTTCTGGCCTACTTCCATGATCATCCTCTGAGTGGGCATCTGGGCAGGCTGAAAACACTCCTGAGGATCCTTGAGGTAGCCTGGTGGCCATCCATTCCAAGAAGACGGTGGAATCACCGCCAAGGTCTGTACCATCTGCCAAGTCTACAAGGCTGAAAATCAGAAGCCGGCTGGCCTCATGCAGCCTACTCCAGTGGAGGACCCTTGGGAAAAGCTGGGGATGGACCTCATGGGGCTCTTTCCCCGCAGCAAAAAAGGCAACACCTTCCTTCTCGGCCCTGGTGGATTACTTCACAAAATGGGTCGAGATGTTCCCTTTAAAAGATGGCAAGGCACACCAAGTTTGTGTCCCGCCTTAAAGGATGAAATCTTCACCAGCTTTGGTGTCCCACCGGAGTTGGTCTCGGACCGGAGCCGCAGTTCACTGGCCATGAAATAGCTAACCTCTGCAAGACCTGGGGAGGGATGAAATTCACCACCAGTTATCACCCTAAGCCAACCTCACGGAGCGTCCAACCGGTCCATCAAGACAATGATTAAGGCCATATGGGGGGGACCAACATAAGAACTGGGACCAGTGGATCAGGGAGTTCCGTCGGGCCATCAATGCTGCCCATCATAAAACCACAGGTCATGACACCTGCAGAGCTGGAGCGGAAGGGACCCTGAAGGGTCCACTGGAGAGACTCATCAGTTCACCTCCCACGCCACAACAGTCACCATACACACTCCTGGAGAGACAAAAACAAATGAATGAGCAAATCAAGAAGAGAGTTGAGGCGGGTCAGTCCAGACAAGCCAGGTATTACAATACCCACAGGAGAGGTGCACAACTCCTGCCGGAGACCTGGTCTGGGTCGGTGACTCACCCACTCCTAAAGCATCAGAAAACTTTCATCGAAGCTTTGCCCAAGTGGTGTGGGTCCAGCTACTGTGGTGAGAAAACTAGGCCCCATCAATTACCGTGATACAGTGGAATGACCAGGACAAAAAATGGACACTGTTAATGTGGTCAACCTGAAGCCCTACTGGGTTCCATTCCCCGATGCCTCGGGCTGGGGGATCTGTGACACCGTCACATTAATTTAAGTGTTCCTTTACATTTATTATTGCATGGAACATTATCTTGATTTCCTATAATGTTTATGTATGAGGAATGATATTCATATATGTATATCTGTGTAATATATGTATATATATTGTCCACTGTGGTTTTGGTAAGAATGTGGGGTGTCTCTTTAAGGCCTCGGTCACCAAGGACATTACATGACCACGATACAAGCTTACTTAGGTGGGTGCGTCAGGTGTTTGGGGCGGTCGGTGGAGAGATTCAGCAAATGCAGGGTGTTTGAATGCGCATGCCAGTATTGTTTGCTGCAGCCACATAGAGATAAAGCTAGTTCCCTTGGGTTTGAGAGCTCTTAAAACACGTCTTAAGAGACTGCTTTAAAGGGAGGAGAGGAGAAAACATTGTGCAACTGCATAGACTGTACCTCATACGCGCTGCCTCCAGCAAGAGGGCGTGCCCGACCCCAAACTTCAACTGCGTGGTTAACGCGTTGCCGACGCTCTTGGATCTGGCGAGATCCTATCTCGCTTGGGTATTTTTTTGTGGTATACCACTAAAATCAGCGCTTGACCTTTTGCCTTTTGTTGTGGATTATTTATTTTCTCCAGCTCCGACAGAGGATTATTCTCCGGCCTACCTGTTTCCTGGTTGGAATATAAAGACTATAGCCGATCCTAGGGAAAGACCGGAAGTTTTCGTTTAGTTTGGACTTTTAGTTTAATTTTGGGACTGAGACAAAGGGGGGGGGGGGGGATTCAAGTATTGTGTGGTTGCACGGATAATTGGTGTAATAATAATATACCGCGTTAAAGCGTCATTCAATTCAACCGTTTGCGCGCTCTTTTCTTTTGTTCAGCGCCGCCTGAATATTTGTTGGTTGCTGTGTGCTTTATTAACGGCAGTATACCGGCTCTTATGCATATGTGTTTGTGTAATAAGGCAAAAAGTATTTGTGACAGTATTGAAGCGTTTTGTTATTGTCGATTACTACTTTCATTCCCAAGAACCCCTTGTGCGTTTATAGTAACACAGCTGTTTAAAAAGGACGTAAAGGGCTGATTGTTACAAAATGTTTAAAAATGTCTGAAATGCTTCCAAATGTAAAACTATGTTCAGTAATTACAATAACGATGTTAAAACAAAGATTGATGATGTTTTTATGTGTAAAATACACAGTTTATAAATTTGTCACAAAATAGCCATGGTAATGTATGTGCCAAAATCAGCGTACCAACCTGCCCCGCCCATATTAAAGCGATGGTTCGGAGTAATTTCACCCTAGGGTCCTTTGCACCATGACCCCGAGCCAAACACCCTCCCAGAACCTTTTTTCCCTTGGTCGAACCCTGATCGAGTAGCCTGCAGGTGTAATGGAACCAACTTTTATCTCGTAAATTACCCCATTAATAATGCCCTGAATGGTACGAAACTTCTACAGTATGTTCTTTACTCATAAAATGAGGCATTGAAAAGTTTGTAGGTACACCAGGAGTTTACTTAAATAACACTTGCCTGATGGATGCTACTATACCGCTGCGTCGACGTTAGGGTGACCAGACGTCCTGAGCAATTCGGGACAGTCCCGAATTCTAAGCGTTTATCCCGAATCCGGCCCTAATTGTAAAAAAATTATACTCAATCAGAATACTGAGTAGTTATTTTCTGATAAACATTAAAAGCTGTCCGTAGAGAGGTTGAGTCGACTGCATGCAACCCCCGACGGCAGCTAAGTGTCTGGATGCAGCCCCGGCTACTTTGTTTATTTTTTGACGTTCTATAATTAGGCGTGAATATGCACTGATTTTAGCTCATTTTCATTCATTCCTTGACATGGCTGATGTAATCGAACCCCAACACGCTAAAAAAAGCAAAAAAGCGCCTATGTAATGGAGGGGAGGAGGTGGGAGGTACCCGTGGATTGATAAAGTCTTAAGCGACAAGATGAAAGCATTCTGCAAAGTGTGTAGAAGAGAGTTTGGTGTTTCTCACGGAGGGGAGGCAGATGTTAGCCTACATGCTAGCAACAAGCTACACTGTGCCAACACCGCGACAGTAAAGACCAACACGTTAGTCTCGTCCTTCTTTAAGAAGCAGGATGATTCCATGTACAATAAAATTGCTGCTGCTGAGCTGAGCAGTGATTAATTGGTCGCGTCATGTGTGCAAAAAAAATATGTTGGAAGTTCGGCCTAATATCTGATGTTGATTTAACATAATCTACTTAATCTAACAATTATTTTGTATTCTTACTTCATGACCCATAATTTTGGCAAGGCTTGTTATTAGCGTTAGGCTATCATCCTTATTCTGAAAGGTCTGATTTTACTGTTACGCCCAGTCATTTTTTTTTTTTCCCCACAATGACATTTTGAGTTCATGATTTCTCTGTTGTATTTTGAGGCAGACTTGATGTTTGAATAAAAATGTGTTTTGGTACAGGTTTGAAAATTCATTAACTCATTGAGTGCCAAAAACGTAATATTCAGTTTTTCCTTCCCATGCGTTGAGTGCTAAAAACGTAATATTACGTTTTTAGCTTTTTTAAAAATTACAAAACTAGACACTCTAACACACCTTATATGTGATTTTGGGAACTCTGTGATGAATGGAAATGAAATATATGACGATCGAAAACTCATGAAAACGCATTAATCTGGACATTTTATCTGGACATTTTATCTTTTATCTGGACATTTTATCTGGACATTTTATCTGGACATTTTATCTGGACATTTTATCTGGACATTTTATCTGGACATTTTATCTGGACATTTTATCTGGACATTTTATCTGGACATTTTATCTGGACATTTTATCTGGACATTTTATCTGGACATTTTATCTGGACATTTTATCTGGACATTTTATCTGGACATTTTATCTGGACATTTTATCTGGACATTTTATCTGGACATTTTATCTGGACATTTTATCTGGACATTTTATCTGGACATTTTATCTGGACATTTTATCTGGACATTTTATCTGGACATTTTATCTGGACATTTTATCTGGACATTTTATCTGGACATTTTATCTGGACATTTTATCTGGACATTTTATCTGGACATTTTATCTGGACATTTTATCTGGACATTTTATCTGGACATTTTATCTGGACATTTTATCTGGACATTTTATCTGGACATTTTATCTGGACATTTTATCTGGACATTTTATCTGGACATTTTATCTGGACATTTTATCTGGACATTTTATCTGGACATTTTATCTGGACATTTTATCTGGACATTTTATCTGGACATTTTATCTGGACATTTTATCTGGACATTTTATCTGGACATTTTATCTGGACATTTTATCTGGACATTTTATCTGGACATTTTATCTGGACATTTTATCTGGACATTTTATCTGGACATTTTATCTGGACATTTTATCTGGACATTTTATCTGGACATTTTATCTGGACATTTTATCTGGACATTTTATCTGGACATTTTATCTGGACATTTTATCTGGACATTTTATCTGGACATTTTATCTGGACATTTTATCTGGACATTTTATCTGGACATTTTATCTGGACATTTTATCTGGACATTTTATCTGGACATTTTATCTGGACATTTTATCTGGACATTTTATCTGGACATTTTATCTGGACATTTTATCTGGACATTTTATCTGGACATTTTATCTGGACATTTTATCTGGACATTTTATCTGGACATTTTATCTGGACATTTTATCTGGACATTTTATCTGGACATTTTATCTGGACATTTTATCTGGACATTTTATCTGGACATTTTATCTGGACATTTTATCTGGACATTTTATCTGGACATTTTATCTGGACATTTTATCTGGACATTTTATCTGGACATTTTATCTGGACATTTTATCTGGACATTTTATCTGGACATTTTATCTGGACATTTTATCTGGACATTTTATCTGGACATTTTATCTGGACATTTTATCTGGACATTTTATCTGGACATTTTATCTGGACATTTTATCTGGACATTTTATCTGGACATTTTATCTGGACATTTTATCTGGACATTTTATCTGGACATTTTATCTGGACATTTTATCTGGACATTTTATCTGGACATTTTATCTGGACATTTTATCTGGACATTTTATCTGGACATTTTATCTGGACATTTTATCTGGACATTTTATCTGGACATTTTATCTGGACATTTTAATTTGGTTTGTGTGATTTGTGAGATCATTCACATCAGTGGCAATCATAGAATTTGATTGACCCTCCACACACACACACACACACACACACAAACATACATAGAAAGTGATGGTTGTTATCAGTGTTGGGCAAGTTACTTCAAAATCGTAATGTATTAGGGCAATTCCATGCAAAGGTCATCCTTACCATGGAAAAAAAAACTTGTGCATACGCAAATAGAACCGTTGTTAAAATCTTCATTTAGGTCTATATTTTATTGTTTGTAACTGATCTGATTGAATTTGATGGAGAAAGACACTCTTTTTACATCAAAAATATGGTGTGCAACCATACCAGAAAACACATTTTTCACATGGTAATATTATACATATTTAAAAAGTGGATGAATGGATCCCAGGTTCAAACAAATTGTGTCATTTGACAAATTCCACATTGACAAAGGAATGGTAGAGCAATGTCTATGCTCAGCTTGCCTTTAAGAGCACAACTCCTTACATTTGTAAGGCTTTTGTTTTTAAGTCAGCAAGTTCCATGGTCATGTCACATCCATAACGTTTTATAGGAAAAGTTTATGCTACACATACAGTGTTGATGCGACAATGTCCATAGTGTCTGTGCAAAGCTGATTTATATCAATGTAAAGTGTGATGACCAAATTGTGCCCCTTTCTTACTTTTAAAACCTTTAATGGTGCGTTATGGATGTGACGTTATGGATGTTACATAACGTGAAGACTGGAGACTTTATTATACCTCAAAGCCGATAAAACGTCTGTTCTGGTGGCATGTCAGTTTCAACGCATTTCACCATAGTGTTTACAGTTGACATTTCAAAGATTATTAGGTTGATCAAAACCACAGGGAGGCCTCGCCTAAGCATTGGCAAAACAAACATAATATTAAAATATAGCTGCAAGCAGCAATGAGGGGGCCAAGCAGTGAGATCAGCAGGCCAGATTTGCCATGTAAGTCAATGCCGTTGCATCAGACATATAGCCTTAAGCAGTCACAGCAAGTTCCATGCCATACAACCCAAGATTGGCTGAGTTACAAGGTCAAGTTTCACATCAAAACATAACTGATTTTGTGGGGCTGAACCAGGGCTGAGTGTCAGCCCCCTCCCAGCCAGCCCAGCCAAGAACCGCCCCTGCCCATCCCACCCGCCCCACCCTTGCCGCACGCATTAGAATTAACTGGATGGAACTCGCTGTCATCAGTTTCACATCAAAAATAAAAGATTGACTGAGATATGATCACACTTGCTGTGATTTAAACATAGAGGTCAACAATTGACGTCATAGGGTGTGTTGAACTCGGCTTGGCCCAAGGATTCCAATGATACCTCATTTTGCCATTCGGGTCAACAGGTCAAAAGTTACGTCCGTAAACACAAGTCCAACTTTGGCCTGTTGGTGGCGCTAGAGCGCTTGAGGTGCCGGCATGAGACTTGGTGAAATGAATTATTGGACTGTCCCCAATTAGTGTGCAAAATGTTATAACTTTTTACCAGACGGTTCTATGGGCTGCCATTGACTTAAATAATGCGCATCAGCAACTACTGGCCAAAATGCATTTTTGTCAATTACGGTGCCCCCTAGAGGTCAAATGTCACCAAATTTCTTGAGTGTCCTCCCGATGGGGTCTGAGGTACATGTACTAAATTTGGTTTTGATACATGAAAGCGTTGCTGAGATATGAATTCACTCCCTGTTTGGTGGCTTCGCCGCAAATTTCGATTGGCTGGTACAGGTCAATGCTTCTGTCAATTGTTCCAGAAAGCAATGCACTCATCAGGCATGGTCTGAAGATGGTCTCTACCAATTTGTGAAGAACAGATGACCTGACCCGAAAAACTTGTGCGTGTTTTGATTAAATCCAATATGGCCGAATCAATTACGATGACATCACAAGTTATTTGGGTCGGCCTAAGGACCTCCAACAGTATTAACAGACACCACTAGTGCATTTTAATTCTAAACACAACTGCAGCTACAGGCCAAAAGGCATGTTTCTTAATTACAGCGCCCCCTAGAGGTCAAAGGTCACCAGATTTCTTGAGCGTCCCCCTGATTGGGTCCTGAGTACATGTACTAAGTTTGGTTATGACAGATGAATGGGTTGCTGAGATATGAGCTCACTTCCTGTTTGGCCGGCCGCGCAAACTTCGATTGGCTGTTACGCGAACGGTTTTAGTTCGAAGACAAAAACAATGCATTAATGAGGCATGGTCTAAAGATCATGTGTGTCAAGTTTGGTGACGATCGGACAAAATTTGTGACCTGTGAAAATTAGTTTCACTTTCGATAAAAATCCAATATGGCGGAAAATCCATCATGGCGGAAAATGACGACACAGGGTGCGTTGAACTCGGCTTGGTCCAAGGATTACAACGATACCACATTTTTGACAATCGCCATATCGGGTCAAAAGTTCGTGCGTGGAACGCACATCCAACTTTGGCCTGTTGGTGGCGCTAGAGTGCTTGAGTTGCCATCATGAAACTTGGTGACATTAATCATGGTACTGTCCCTAATAAGTGTGCCAAATTTCACAACTTTTACCAGGCGGTTCTATGGGCTGCCATTGACTTCCATGGCGGAAGAAAGTATAATAATAAGAAATCATAGAATCACAATGGGTGCCTTCGCAGCTTCGCTGCTTGGCCCCCAAATACCTCCAGTGATTAGCCTAGCCATAGCCTATTTTCAAGTGGCCTAACAAAAAAAAAAAGCTAAATCTGAGCGATTATCTTCCCGTAAGTGTCATACTGTTGTTGTACAGTAACTGGATTATTGTGTTAGCTGGTGAAGATGGCTGATTTTGCAGCTGGAGAACATAGCAACCTCCTTCTGTTGCAGATCTGTTCAGCCTGCCTTTCATGTCTGCTTAACACAGTTTAATTTTAAATGACGCGATATGCCAGCATTTGATAGCTAATAACCACAGAGTAACATGAGTAACGACAGCAATTAACTAGATGTACCGCATAGCGGGACAAAATATGTACACATGCGTGCGTGTCTGTGCATGTGCATGTGTGCGTGCATGTACTTTATGTGTGCAAATCACAAATGAGTGGGTATGGGTTAGGTTAATGTGGGCTCCTGAGACTAACATACCATAAATATTTTGTCATCTTGAAGCAACTTGGTTCAGGTAGGGCTAGTTATTTAGGGAGTGGCCACCAAGTATCATGTTCCCTGGTGTTTCAGTAACCCGGGAATCACTGACCAAAATTGATGACGTTAAAAGAAAAAAAATAATTTCTTTTTTATATTTTAGATTAGGCTACTTCTTGTCCTGATTCTTCCTGTGGATCTTAGTGGGCACTGAGGAAGCAATAATTTCATCGCTAGTTTTTCATGATCACTATTTCAATTGTTTCATATCAAAATTCACTACTTAATTATGTGTTTTATGTAGTTTGTCGAGGACTGGTTCAGACACGCCACATCCATAACGTGAAACCGCCACATCCATAACGCCAGTTTTTTCCTACATAATGCATTACTTAAAATGATGCATAGTTTCAAAAAACACACTTTTTGTGTTCATTCAAGTCTCCTTCATGCTACATATATCATAGTTTCGGCAGTTTCCTTCAAAATTCACAGAGTTTGTAGAAAACCTGTAATCTCTCACAAAAGTGTGTCCATTTCATGTCACATCCATAACGCTGATAAAAATGCCTTGTATTCTTAGGATGAAATTAATTATATGAAATTTGAGGATTTCTCAGTTTTCAGAGGACAGAGGTTGCATTAAAAGTTATGCAAATTAATTCACTGATACTAATTTTACCCCCACTTTAAGGCATTTTGTTTACCAATATGAGTCCAATTGTCACATCCATAATGCTGGAACTGCCCATTATGTATTACTCATTACTGTCATTTCAAAGGAATTTGTTACATTATAATATGTATCTGAATTGTAAGGCATAACACTACTATTGTATTACTTTTGAGTTACTTTCACCAAAATATCTAGAAATATGAATTTGGAATTCTAAATGCAGTTTATTATGCTCAATGCAGCTCATTGCACTTCTAATGGAGGGCGATGTGGTATAACCAACCGTATAACATAATGACTGAGCTAGGCTTAAGGTTAACAACAGTAGAATGCAATAGGCACAGTGATGGCTCATGATGCAATACAAGGAACAATCATAGCCAGAATTTTGTTAAAAGCAGACCAAAGGTCAAAGTCTGGTCAATTGGGATAGAAATGCTGTAACTTTAGGCTTAGGCCTACTCATTAAAATTAACAGAGAGCCCACTACCTGTATATTGCAACCCAAAACATAGACATGTCAAGATAGGCTACACAGTGCGCTGCTGGCAATTTGGTGCCCTAACTGGTGAAATACAGTATTAACCTAAGTATGTCATCATATGGCCAACTATAAAGATGTAATCTGCCTGTTCTCAGGGATGGGTAGTATTTTTGAAACATGTTATATGTATTTCAAATACAAAATAGTATTTTGTCATTTGTATTTTATTGGGTTGAAGGAAATGGCTCTGTATTTTGTATCAAAATACTTTATTGGTGTGTATTTTTGTATTTTAAAAATACAGCAAAATACTATATGTGAAAAACACTAAAAAAAGAGTAGAAACTACACACAGGTGTAATGAATAATTGGTAATTAGGCAACAATGGTTAATGTTTATCGCAATCAGCTAATGTGAGAACAGCTGTGTTCAACGACATTCACAGCTTTTCAGTGACGGCCTTTGCTGAAGCATCAGCTCTGGTCTGAAGTATAAATACTCTTTTGATCCCGTGAGGGAAATTTGGTCTTTGCATTTATCCCAATCTGTGAATTAGTTAAACACACTCAGCACACAGTAAACACACAGTGAGGTACCCACTAATCACGGCGCAGTGAGCTGCCTGCAACAACAGCGGCGCTCGGGGAGCAGTGAGGGGTTAGGTGCCTTGCTCAAGGGCACTTCAGCCGTGCCTACTGGTCGGTCACAAGTCCGAAGCGCTAACCAGTAGGCCACGGCTGCCCTGAAGCACTGGTGTGAAGTCGTACGCAAGTAAAGATGAGCAAGGTTACCTGTGATTTTGGCCTATTGATTATAATGTGGTTAATTGTAAGTATATTTAATCTCTGCATTTAAGAAAATATAATCTCTGCATTTATCCCAATCCGTGAATTAGTGAAACACTCAGCACACAGTGAACACACAGTGAGGTGAAGCACACACTAATCCAGGTGCAGTGAGCTGCCTGCAACAACAGCAGCGCTCGGGTAGCAATGAGGGGTCAGGGTTCGAATCGGCAACCCTCCGGTTACAAGTCCGAAGCGCTAACCGGCCACGGCTGCCGAATTGAAAGCCCTGTCAGTCGTTTTGGATAAGCATCAGCTAGATGACTAAATGGAAATGTAAATTCTTGAATTATTCTTAATTCTGATCACACTTCATGAACTTGCATACGGTATACTATTTGGCATGACAGGGGCCAAATTGCATGAAATACAGCTTGTTCAGGAGTCTCGAAGCGTCCGAGTCTAAAGTCTTTTGAGTGGAGTCGAAGTCAAGTCTGAAGTCATTGTTTTTGCGACCTCATTGTTTTAGGCTATAGTGAAAAATTGTTTTCGCAAGTGCAAGGATATGTGGATTCAATTAATCATGTTTGCTATGTCATTAGATAAAATAAATGTTCAAAAAACTAACAAGTCAAAGAAAAGCTTTATGGGATGAGATCATAGAAGAAATATCTGGTGTCTCGCAATGTTTTTTAATTTCTATGGAAATGCACCTAGTTTATCTTTTATTTCTTTGCATTGTGCAGGCTACATTCACAAATAGCCTACACTGCAAGATTGGCAGCCTATAGTGACTTCTTTTCTGTGCTATAGCCTATGCGACTCTCCGTACGGCACACCCATATTCAACATGACTTAACTTTGGTTGAAAGATTACAGAAGCTACAGTAGGTCTAGCTGTGACAATATCCTGGGTAATCCTAACAGCTAATGTTATTTTACACAGTATGCTAAAATCCGAATTTGAAAGCCTAGTCGCCAGTGTATGGCTAGTTTGCCATACTTAGTGTACACGTTTTACTAAATTGTGTGCACGTTTTATTATAGGAAGGAAAACAGAACAGCTTTTATTAAATGCACAGGTTAACTAACCACAATCAGAAACAGGATATTTCAGTAACGCAACCCACACCTGTTACATGATCACGTTCACCATGTTATTTATGGAACTGAAATGTGATCATTTTATTTCCTTGATCCTTCTCCTGAGTGACCAAAGTCGCAAAAGCTCCCAATGCTTACATGATTTCATAGTGTGGATCAAATGTCACAGCAGCTCTCTGAGACAGCAGCACAGCAATTCAAGGATGTTCAGTAGACTCACCTCACTTCCTGCTCTTTGTGAAGTCTGGAGTCCTGGTGTGCAGACTGCACTTTATGCCTACTGTCGATGCCAGATCATACCTGTCAGATATGTTGGCAGTTTGCCCTCACAAAATCAAATAATGATTGTATAATGTGGCCCGTGAGGATCCCAAAGGCAGGTATGCAATTTCCTTTTATTATTCTAAGACCATGAATAGTAAGTTGTCTTGGTCAGATGCCATGTGATGAGAATAGTGTCCATTTATATACTGCTGAGTTTGAGGGCAGTGCCTCTTATCTGCGGCCTGCAGCCATAAATTGGCCCTGCCCTAGTATCTCTGTTCATTTCCTCTGAAATGTTTGTCCGGCTACTGACAACACACTAACATTTCCCTCAGGCATTTAAGAGTAAACAGTAGTGGCAACGCCTACAAAAAAATCCATAAAAAAAGACATTGTTTCATGATGCGGTTTAGAATAAGTTTGTAAAGGTTAGGTGAAGTAAATGTTGAAAATGTGCCCCAATCGAGAGATGCACTCTCTTCACAAAGTAGTCTGGAAACCAGGAAGTTTGGAAACCAGTCTAGTTCACCTACAATAATTTTGACAAATTAAATTTGCTCACCCCCCACACAGGGGTGTAACCAATGGCATATTAAACAGGACAAATATTTGTACGTACTATATACTATAAGTACTAGGGCCATTTTCAGAAATTATAAAATGTAATGGACTGAAACAGAAAACTGTACTGTTCACGTTATATGTGAAATCAGCAGTCAACATAGCCTATCATCAGTGAAGGCATAATTTCGGTTTACAATTAGTACTTTAAAACATCTCTTAATACAAGACAGGATTTATTTGAATAGATTGAATTATTACGGTCTGAACGTGGCATTACGCTTTGCTGCTCTCACATTGGTATTTTACATTGGCATCATCCCTATCTTACAGTCTGGTCTTACAGCTTTTAGACCGTAGAGGATGCCTCATTATGACTGGTTGACATCGATGGAGTGACAGTGCTTGCAAGCTCCGTCTCTCCACCGATGCGGTGGGGTAGAATGGCAAGACCAAAGGCTGTGTGTGTACACAGGAGCAGTGATTACAGAGCCTCATTACAGAGATTAACACCGTGAGCAGCTCATTTACATGCCATCATGCAGATGGCATATACATACTCCCATGTGCTGATCTTCAATACCCAATGCCACACAAAGACACAAACCAAAATAAAGCCATCCTTAGTGTCAGTGTCTCCAGGACAACAAACCGTGCTTCCACCTTTTAATTTAGGTGCAGTTGAACTCTTAGTGATAAATACATAATTTAATTCTGTATTAAATTTGCATACAAATCACCAGGGGCGCAGGAGATATTTTGAAAGTGAGGGGGACCAAATTGTGAACACAAACCCATAGTGAAATCAGATTTCCAGATATCGGATCGCCACCTCTGGCCCACTTTCGACCATCATATTTTAAACTTGCCAGAATATTACGATAATACCATTGATTGTTTTCAAAATATTTTTTGATTAAAATTGTCAAAACTGTGAGATGAGCACAATGCCAGATCTGCCCTCAGACCAGCTTCTTGCTATGTGCTATGTGCAATTCTACAAATTTTTTAGATTTATTTTACACTACTTGGGCCAATGGTAGAATACTCTAAAAGCAACATGATGTTGATATTTTATGAAGCCATGAATGAATCATCATGCCTATATGATCCAAACATAGACTACATGATCAAATAGCCTAGTTAGGCCTACAGTAGGCCTACCTAAATTGTCTGGTATAAACAAATCACAAAACAAAAACAAATCAACTCTCAACTATGTGTCTGCAGTTATTATTTATGCAATGTTAGAACATGTTGGCTTAACAAGTTACCAGTCTAGAACACACAGAAAATTGCAACAGAAAGTTGCCTTTATAATCAACTATTTGTTCCAACAGCATTTAAACAAAGCATTTATAAAATTGAAAAAATATATATATTACATAAGAAGTAAAATAAAATACTGTTACTGTAGTAACTGTACCACATTATCCCAAGCTTCAAAGAGCTCCCCATGTCTGTGACAGCCAGACGTGACACCGCTAAATTCTCAGCTTGTTTATACCCCACACTGAACGCGTAAGAAAGGCCCATCACTCTGGGGTGTGGTCACCTACTCTCTGGGATTTATGCACCAAGGCAACTGAAGTATCCAATTTGTGTCTTGAAATTATGTTTGAAATAAATGTCTTAGAACAAAAACTTTGGGTAGGCCTATATAGTTGTATTTTATAGTTAGGCTAGTGAAAACGAGTTGATCAGTAGGCTAGTTGAGTTTGTTATCAATCAACATAACAGCTAATGTCATGTTGAGCAGGAGATAGGCTACCATAAATCCTCAAATTATGCCCGGGATTGATTCTATTTATAGCCGGACACAGGGCTCGAATTATCTTTTTGTCTTTAAGGGAGTCTCTCTATCTCATAAAAAGTTGACACACCCCGCGCATAGCCTAACAAGGCGATACAATGAAATAGCATATAGGCGCAAGTGGCGCTTTTGCGCAGTACAGTACATGCGCACGGTAGGCCTAGGCTTTACCTTGACACAAGCATACAACAGACATAGATTTTTCATAGAAATTGATTACTTTTAATTAATTTCAACATATTATTGATTATAATAGTCCATATCTCAATTCAATTTCACAATACAAAGAAATAGACTAAACGATTTAGTCTGTGCCATTCTCAATTTCACAACGTAACTCATTTAAACCAGACCGTCTCAGATAGGCTATCCTCAGTGTCAAACACAATAATGCATGTAGTGTAACTTATACACAGGGGAAAAAGCACTAACTGGCAGAAGTGAATAAAGCCAGCCAAACTATGTTCTAGTAGGCTAATGTGTTGAACCGTGGAAAATTAATAGACGAACAATTTTGGAGTTTGCACTGAGATATTGTCGGGTAGCCATTGAATATTCCGACATCAGAGATTGCTAACAGGTGTTTCAAAATAGCTGGGAACTTTCCGGAGCTCTGAATGGCAGAGGATAGCTAGATCATCAGACAACACAATCATTGTAGGCTGCATTATGGGCCATAATGTATGGCTTTGTCAATCAACATAGAATAGGTAAAGCGCAAGTTCAACAGCAAACAGGACTTTTCAGCACGTATCAAACCACGTAGGCTAGCCCAGTGAACGCCTATGCAAATAGACAAAACACTCACATCAAAGCAGGGTGACTTCTTCAGATTTGCGAGTGCTGTCAAATCGATACGGTTTGCTCATATAGTCTAGTGGTGTGGTGGTGAAGGGTCATGCTGCGTTCAAGAGCGTAGTGTAGGTCTACGTCCCGTAGTAGCCTATATTTTAATTTAACGTCTTTAATGGTAAAAGATCGCACAGGGATGGATAATGAGCGGTTGTTTAAGATTAAATTACAATGCCAAACACCTTCAGATATGAGAGACCCCCTCAGGTTTTTGACTTTGTTGCTTTCATGGGAGCCAGTCGTCACTCTATGGGAGCTCGGCTCCCTCTGGCTCCCACGTAATTCGAGCCCTGGCCGGACAAATAAAGGCAGGTTCCCATATTTGCCTATACCATACCAGCAATTGCCATCAGTCCACCAGCACTAGAAGACATTGCTTCGATTTAAGTCAATGAAATAACACCTCTTCTTAATATTTTATTATATTGTTGGTTGGATTAATAAAGTCGTTTTCCTACCATGGGTCTCCAACACACGTTCTCAAGCTCATTGTCTTGCCGCCCCTTTCGAGCTAATTGCCAGAAGCCTCCTACATTTAATTGTTGCGTGACTCAAGGCATTCCAGCCTACGAATTTAATAAAAAGTAGCCTACTAAATCATGCATAATTAAACAATAACTCAATTTAGGCTACTTGACTACGCAAAAAGGTTTCTATTACAGCACAACCCCTATTCAATGAATGGCTACCTTGTCTCGCAATAAACAGCGGTGGAAATCCCGACACTTTTTCAACTGCATGAAACATAACTGTGAACCATCAAATATCTCCCAGAGTTCAGTGCCCATTAGTCCCAACATTTAGCAATATAATCAAACAGTCCAAAAGTAAATTAGATCCCAAACCAAACCGAAAATGTTATGCTTTTGATAGCCTACCAGTATGCCGCTCCAAACGAAAAGCATCTCTAATGATGGTTGTTAGTAGACAAACTGGCTTCAGATATCCAACAGAGTGAATATGAGATTGTGCAGTCTTACAGTACTGTAGATGGCTGTGGTTAGTGATGTGATGCTGTTAATGGGGAGTTTTACATAGTTAGCGCAAACCCTAGAGGTTATTATTTATTTAGCGTATATAAGGCTTTTTTTCCTTATCAAAAGTGAGGGGGACAACGGCTGTCTCTTCAGCACTGAGTGGGACACATCCCCCACGTCCCCCGTGCCTCCTGCAAATCACTGTTAGCTCTCATTCCAAAAAAGTGAATATACAATGAGAAAAACTGGACATGGTCGTTTATTCACACACCTATGCAAATTCTAGTCTATTGTTCATTACTCCTGTCTTGTGGTACATCAGTATGCACTCTCAGACTCATTTTTAAAGCAAACTATGATCATTTTTCAAGAAAAGTCTGTGGCTCTGAAAGCAAGTGAGAAGACAGAAGGGGACAGAAAAAACAACTCTAGACACAGGTGAAAAATGAGCTTTTCCCTCAAGTGGTTTGTAAGGAGCTGCTGGCTGCTGCTGCTGCTGACTCATAGTCTTTAAACACAGCCAGTGAGCCATACAGCTGCTCCAGGATTTCCAGCATCCTACTCTGAATAGAGTCCACTTGCTCTGTCGGGCAGTAATCATCCAAACTGGACCTGAAATTGGAAGCATTTAATGGTGATTGGATGTGCGGTTAGAATATAGGCTGTATTATCACATAATACAAAGCTCTCTACTCCACGCTGCTGTTGCTGCCGCGCCGGCCTTGTGTACTGGCCCCTGAAAGAAACTGAAGTTGATTTAAGAAGAAAGGGTAGAAGCAAGTGAATTTGATTTAAGGAGAGGGAGAAGACAAGACACTGTGCAGAATTGAAAGAAGCTCATTTTTCTAGAGTAAGGCTCATTTTCTGAAAGAGAGCCGAGTTCCTGCTCTGTGCTGTTACCGAGTTAATGAAGGGCAGCCATCTGCTCAGCATTCCACCGCAGAGAGTCAGGCCTCCTGAGTCCCAATATATCACTTAGTAATGAAACAACATGCTCTGGAGCACATTATACTCCAGGAAGCTTAACATCAGTCAATATCTATATTGAATGGACATTTCACCATTTATCAATCTTTCAATCTCACGTCTTACATGTAAGATTATTGACCTGATTATTTCTACTATGTGTTTGCTTATTAACAACACCTGGCTTTTATATGGCTTTTTTAGTCTGTGGTACTGCATGTCAGTGTGGGTTAGTCTGTGGTACAGCATGTCGGTGTGGGTTAGTCTGTGGTACTGCACCTGGACATGGTGACGAGAGTGGGCTTGGGTAGGGCCTTCAGGAAGAGCTCCACGGCAAGCAGCAGCTGCTGGATCTCCCCGTCACTGCTGACGTGGTGGGGCAGCTCGGACAAGTCACAGGTCTGCCCAGCCTGGTGCACCTGCAGGAGGTTCCAACAGCATCACAGACATCACCGAGAGGCCAGAGCTAGAGGACTAGCGGCAACTACCAAATTGCTGATGAGGGAAACGTTATAACTAAAGTGAACAGCGGCAATTACCATTTCATAGTCCGGGGACTCCATTCGGCTCTTAAGACTACTCACAAGTTGCACTAAAGGGCCCATTCTGAAATCAGAGAGAACAAAGCCGTGCTGTTTTATGAGTAAGCTACACCAGGGGAGAGTGTCAGCTAAGACTGCAGCTGATCCTGAAACAGATATAACCACTGGCACACATCAAAGCATGAACAAAGAGAACAAAGCATGAATACAAATACAAAGGAGGACTTGACATAGAATACAAACTGTGTGGCAATTGGAAAATAACACAATTGTAACAAGCAGGCTACACCAGGCTAGTAACTGAAGCGATCTGTTCACGGAGCTTACTCTTATGCTGTACCTGAAGCGATCTGTTCACGGAGCTTACTCTTCACAACAATTGCTGAAACAATTAGCTTCCACAATAATCAATGGAACTGGCCCCACCAGACGGGAAACCGGTCTTCTAAAACTATTTCTACGCTCTGCGAACGAAGCGCTTCAATTGCGCACCCAATGTAGCGCTACTGTAAGACATAAGATTAGTTCACATAAAGTGATAGTATTGCAATGTTACATATTACTACATCTCTACAAATAACTGACTTGTGCAAGGAGACAGGAGACTGACAGACAGACAGGTAGATCCCGATGGAAATTTATGACCCTCAATTATTTTAGAGTTGAGAGCATCTCTAGCCATGCACCACCAGCTATACCTCGGAGACAAGAAATACTATTTACTGACTGGCTGGCAAACTTTACAGTAGGGGATATGAGCCACTGGGCTTTCTTTTGAGGAATGCCTATGTGTTCTCTATGTAACTATCCACATTGCCCATCATGAAAATTTGACAAAAAATGTTAATCTTTTTTTCTTTTAATCTTCGAAATAAGAGTACAATTTCAAATTATTGTTCTTCCTCTTAAGTTTCCATCACAATCATCCCATAGCCCCAAATCTCCATTGTACTCAGAAGATGAGGCTGTTGAGTAACTTGGCATACACATGTGTTTTGTTGCTTCATTATACTGTACATCCTCTGCTGTGTAGGTTTCACACAACTATGCTTGCTGCATTAAAGGTGCTCTTAGCGATGTTGGGTAACGTCACTTCTGTTGACATTCAAACAAAACAGAGCTAGCTCGCTACACCCTCCCCCTCCCTCCCGTGCTCTTCTTTTATAACGCCAGCTGGTGTGCTCCACTAATTTCTATACTGTGTGAAATTTTTCCCTATGAATGTGTCCTACCACATTTAGAAACCACTATTTGCAGTGTCTCTCAATCTTTCATCTTGCTCCAAGTTTTTTTTCAGCACACAATCAGACACGGCCCCTGCTGCTCAAGCAATGCTGTCCAGCAGACAGGTCTTTGGACTTTAGCATTTGAGGGCATGCAAAGCCATGTTTACCCGGGGTTAGCAGCCCAGCGTTCCACCGTCTCCTGGCCGTCGTCCTCCAACAGATCAGCGAAGGCTGCCTCCAGATCCTCCAGCTGACGCGTACGTCTGTCCACACACTCACACAGCTCCTCCTGCGGAGGGGCGGAACAGACACCTGACCACCAGCACAGAGTAAACACACAAACAATCTCACCGAAAAAATAAATTGGGTCTTTCATGCGATTTTTTCAGTAACTCAATTTTGCATTCACAAGACTAGCATGTGCTTTGTGATTGAAGTAGTTATATGTATTGGATATGGCTTATTATGTTTATACAACCAGTGAATCATCACACAATAAACCACTCTGCAAGTGTGCCGATGACGACTGCGAAGGACAAGGTTCTTGTATTCCTGATGGTTTGATACACTGATAATCTAATATTTCAAAAGGACCTGACCAACCCTTTTGATGGACACCTCAGGCGGGAGTCTCCCTACAGCTATGCAGCGATCATTAATATGGTTTTCAGCAGGTATACATATTTCACACAATGTCCTTGCACTTGAACTCCTTTTACCTCATTCAGATCCTCACCAGGTTTTCGGAAACCGTATAGCTCCTGCAGAAGCACATACTCTTCCTGTGAAGAATAATAAACAGTACAGAGTTGGGTCAGTTCTATATATTATTGGTGAGGAATGGTGTTAAGATTCAGTATCACTACTTTATATAGACCCTTTCAATTGGATAAACAAACAAAGGTGTTCCTAGGGCATTTACTGTGGCAAAGAAAACAACACTGAGCTAATGTAATCTTGGGGACAAACTCACTTAGTGCTGCTCTAGTAAAAAAAGGAACACAATCATGCCGGTGTTGTGTCTGAGTCCTTAAAGCCACCTTGCATACAGGAGGTGGACATCTGAAGAGAACTAATGTTTAAGGCATTTCTTAATCAGTTTTATCAATCTGTCTGTTATTATTTCTACACAGGTATTGTTTCAGTTTTATTTCTTTATGTCTTCACGGTCACTGCGTTTTTTTCCCTTTGGTAAATGTTGTCTTGTGTCTTTCTGTGTGCTGCCTTCTTGGCCAGGGCCCACTTAAAAAAGACATATCAATCTCAATGTGTAATTTTTCCTCTGGTTAAATAAAGGTAAACATAAAAAAAGTGTCCGAGTCCTCAAAGCCACCCTGCTTACAGTGATCGACATCTCAAGAGAACTAAACAAAATGAAAGTTTTACATTTTGAGTCACAATACCTCCAAATGAGCGTTTCCCGGAACCAACACTAATTTTGTAATGTGTAATAATTATTTTAATAGATCCGTTTCTTCCTTTTCATCTAATGATAGTGCCATTTGAAAAAAAAACCCTGTGCCATAGTTATAAAAGTATTTTATCAGAACCCTATGCCAGGATAAAGGCCTGGCCACTTTCACACATGCTCAGCTAAAAGATTAATCAAATTCTTATCACAGAGTGCAGACCTCATCACTCCACTGATCCAAATGATCCTTCAGCTGACAGGCGGATTACTGAATTAGGCAAACAATTTAGTTTCTTACTTAGAGAGACTGCCAAGTTGCCAATAGTTTGATGACACTAGTGAAACGACTGTGCACTGATCAGATTGTTCGGGGACAGTTATAATTTGGGGCTGGTATCTGTTTAAAGGCTATATGGCAATGTACAATACAGGAGATTCACTGTAGCCTACACTCTCTCCACATCCTCAACATTTAATTTGGAAAAAAAGGAACCAGTGTCTGTGTGTTTTTTTTTTTTTTTAATTTATGACGCGATTTTGAATTGCTGTAGACATGGACTGAATGTCATCCTTCTCTTTTTGTAAGTCATTAGGATAAAAACCTAATGTGATGGACCGACTATACATACTGCAGGACTGCAACTTCAGGACTGCAACTACAACTGTTTACCTGTGTATAAATCTCCTTGAAAGGATTCTTGCATGAGAAAAAGTCAAGGTCAATGTCAAGGATATACGAATCAGACTGCCCAATCATTGACAGCAGACTGTTCACAATTGTGTCTGTTGAGCCATCACCATTCTGGCCGCTGGGCTCTGCTGTCTGAGCTTTGTTTTCAGGGACAACCCTGTCCCCCAGTGGATCTGATGAGGAGTTACAGGCGTCCTTGTTCTCCTTACAGTCACCTGTTCTTAATTGCTTGGCAGAAGTTATTCTCGTGGTGTCATCATCAAGCTTATAAGTAGGGTCCGTAACAGGGTCCACTTTGATGACACTGAGGTGGAGAGGCTTGGGGTTTTCCAGTTGACTGTGAGGGACGTACAAGGCATCGCTCAGGAAGTAGTCATCTGTGCTGGTAAGTCTGTAAGATGCACACAGGAGGCTAATTTAGGCTTATGCCTGAGTTTAAAAACAATTTTCCAACATGGGATCCCATACATAAAATGTCAAGTTAAATACTATACTGTGTATACACAGTATATACAGTACAGTATACTGTACATTACAGCATTGAAAACAGGGTAGTTGAAAACCATTATCTATTGCATACATATCAAGTAGGCCTAGCATGCCAACTCATTCAATCCAGGGCCTATCTATATTCCATGACTAAGGATTGTGTTGAAATTGTTCCGAGGTAGCCAAATGACCTGATTGTAGTTGTGGATGAGTCTCGTCCTACAAACATAGAATGCTCTCCTTCTTTGATCTGCTGGGCCCAATATGGATGTAGCCAAGCAACATGAGATATATGTCCAGCATACACCATCGGCATAATCCAGTTCTCAATGCTCAGCTCACTGTATAGGAAGAGTTTTGTGTGATGATCATAAGCATTGCCTATCAGCCATTCAAATGTACACTCGAGCAAATTAAACATCAACAATCAAAGGAACATAAGGAAATTTAGTTTGCACAAAATGAGTTGTGCTTAAAATTCAACACGTTAGAGGTTACTTTTTAAAATGCAATTCCACAGCACAACATTTGACACTTGGGATTATAAAGGCCTACACTGAGTGTTCAGTTGTATCACCTCAACAAAGTGTCTTTGTCGAACACAGTATCCGCTGGCATGTTCACGGCGATTAAAAGGTCTGGGTGCGAGTCCAGGTGAACCATTTTCACATTTTTCATTGGAAGGTGTCTTGAACCAATAGCACGGTATATATGACGCACTACCTGTAAATACACATAGGAATAGAACTGAACTTCACGTTAAAAAATCCTGCATGATGTCAGAATGTAAACTTGAGTGGGTAGCTGGGAAAAGGACTGCACTCTGCTTGATGTACGCTACTATATTTAGTAGGCTCGTCCTTCCAGGTCTAACGTTATGGCAACTTGTAATACTACACTAGGCCTCCTACGCTTAGTTTGTAAATCAGTTTACTTACATCGTTGTGGTCTTCCACAATCCAGACAGGCAAGTCTGAATAAATACGTTTCATTGTGCGTCTAACGATACTCATGTTCAACACGAGAGAGAAAAAAGACAACTAAACAGCTCTTTTGTCTCTACGTTAGCCTACATTTAGGCTAGTTTACCGCGAAGAGGTGCAACAAACGCAAAACACATTGGAGAAACTGGCTTACACCCACTAAATGCTGTATTGGGATACCCTTTACCACTGTACACCAAAACACGCTCAAACCTAGCGGTAACTTGCTTGTACTGAGTGTCCGGCACTTATTTTGGCTCGTGTGGAAACATTGAGATTTCCATACTCATGCCCTCGGAGACGTCATTATCGACACCTGTTAGCCTATAATGTAATCCTCCTGAGCTATCAAATAAACAAAATAATTGATTACTAATCGAGTACCCCTACATTTCCGGTTGCTGAACAAAGCGAGCTGTTCACACAATCGGTGTCAGATAGTCAAGGCTCCAGAGGCTAGGCAAGAGAGCTGAGCTGAGAATATGTAGGCCTAAGTAGAACTAGCTACTGTATCTGTTTGTGTTTCTGAAGTCATTTAGGAAAAAGATTAAGGCACCCCTCACGAAAGTAACTGTTAATAAACAGTTTTTGAGTGTCAAAACATCTGTTTTTGAAGAATCCTTTGCTGCTGATATGCAGGAATGTAATAGGCCTAGGCCTATAAGCTTATTTTGGAAATGAAAAAAATTGTAGGCTACTAGCCTAAAATGCTAGCCTAGAAATGTAGACGCACCCTAGCGGCGGCAAATTAATTTGCTCAGCCTGTACGTCTAGGACCAAACCATAGGGATTTCTATTGGCTGACGCCGTGGACGGCATTCAGTCACAGCGCTCTATTTTGTTAGAGAGTCTTAAGGCGGGCTTAACAGGATAACGACAGTCCTGCGACAACTTTGGAGGAGTTGGACTAGTGCTTTTCTTTGAAAGTTGAACAACACAATGCACTTAAGTCATTCCTTTCGAAGAAGGATGTATTTGCCGTTTTGCCGACCGGATACGGATATGGTCGTAGCGCTGGCCTATTGCATGCCTAGGCAGTTTGAAAGACAATTCTCTGCCCGCCCCTTGGATTAAGCGAGGTGAATGGTTCGATTCCATTACTAGACAAAGTATTTGGGACACGAAACTGCACTGTACTTCATTATACTTCAGGAAAAAAACGTTAGACTTATTTCTCTCTCTCTCTCTCTCTCTCTCTCTCTCTGATATCATTTGCAAGCCACTGCAGGGGCTAAATTAAGAAATTGATTTCAGTCCTTTTGCGACTTTCTTCATTATATATGCTACACAAAGTACAGTTTCTCTCTGTAATAATAACTTCAGTCAATCACCATGGTTTCCAGACCTTCAATACTGTCTAAATTAAAGCTGCAGTTGGCAAGATTTTTTTGATCATATTTTCTGAAACCGACACTATGCTCCGACAGAACAACATAAATCAGCAGGCTTTAGAAAAAAAAAAAAAAACAGCACCCGGTTCTTCTGGTCCAATCAGAGCAGGGCTGTGTGAGATCTGACTGTCAATCACAGTCTGGTGCAGACTGGTGCACAAACTTGATGAGGGTGCTCGGTGGAATGGGGGAGGGGCATGAGAGTTGTAAACATTCAAAATTGTGGGTAAGTCCCGTCAATCTGTCAGACTTGCCAACTGCAGCTTTAAGTGTTTATCCATAATGGTAATTGTTGAAAATAAGTTTTCTGATGGCATTCAGAGACTGTTGGCACAATGATGGCAAAATCTGATGGAGAATTGGATAGTTCTCTGGGAAACTAGCCTACAGGTGATGACAGATCAGATGAGATCATCATGTTGTTTTTAAAATTAATTTGCATGTTTTTTTAGTGTATTATATTCATTTTAAAGTTAAACACCCATAAAATGTAAGCTAGTTTGAATGCTAATTGAAACATTGTGATGTGATTATATAGACAGTAAGTTGTTGCAATACATGATGATGACGCCATCATCGCTAATGCCTATACAATGCTTGTACATAACTTATGATATATTTGTAAAGTCATATAAGGAGTGAAAGGTTCAGGATGTAAGGATGGTTATGACCAGGTGCAATACTCAAAAGGTTGTGTGCTGTGTGTGTGCCATTTTACGTTCCCAGAAATCAGCAAAAATTGCAACCATGTGTTAGAGGACCAATCATGCTATTGTAAATACAACCCCAAATCAGAAAAGGTTGGGACGTTGTGTAAAATGTGAATAAAAACAGAATAATCTGCGAATCTCTTACACTCATATTTAGTTGCAAAAAGGACACAGACAACATATCAAATGTTGAAAATTACAAATTTGACTATTTCATGGAAAACATGTTACATTTGAATTTGATACCAGCAACGTGTTTAAAAAAAAGTTGGGACGGTGGTAACAAAATACCGGAAAAGTTGTGTTATGATGAAGAAAACAAAAGGAGGAATGTTTCACAACTAATTAAGGTAACTGGTAACACGATTGGTATGGAAAAAGAGCATCCCAGAGAGGCAGGGTCTCTTAGAAGCTAAGATGTAGGGGTATTCATCACTGTGTGTAAACCTGTATGCACAAATAAGTATAGTATAAGAATAAGTATAAGTATATATACTCTTTTGATCCCGTGAGTGAAATTTGGTCTCTGCATTTATCCCAATCCGTAAATTAGTGAAACACACACAGCACACAGTGTACACACAGTGAGGTGAAGCACACACTAATCCCGGTGCAGTGAGCTGCCTGCATTTCAAATGATGAAACAATGTCATTTTAATGCTTCTTAATATGAAATTGTGAAGTATTTGAGGAGTTCATGCATCTAACATTCAGAGAATCCAGAGAAATCTTTGCAAACAAGGGAAATAGCTGAAAAACAAATTAGATGGTGCAAATTTAGGTGCTAAAATGACCTGTCTGCAGTCCAGATTTGTCAAATTAAGTGCATCATAGAATGAAAAACATGACTTAGAATACTGTTGAGCAACTGAAATCCTATCGGGGAGTAATTGGACAACATTTCATTCTCAAAACAGCCACTGGTCTCCTCAGTTCCTAAACATTTCCAGAATGTTGTTAAATAAAGAGGTGAAGCAGCACAGTGGTAAACATGCCCTCTCCCAACATGTTGTTGGCATCAAATTCAAAATGAACATATATTTTCCATTAAATGGTCCAAATTTTCATTTTCAAAATTTGATATGTTGTTTTGGGTCCTACTGTATATGGGTTCATGAGATTTGTATATTATCACATTCTGTTTTTTATTCACATTTTACACAACGTTTTGATTTGGGGTTGTACCTATGATGTCATCATAGGTGTTTCCAAACTTTCAAAACATTCCAAGTAGACAACACATTTTCTGCCTTATCATGCCTTATTATTTTCTGCCTTCTCATCAAGTAATTGCAAGACTATCCAGGTCACCAAGTCATCACCTCAGAATCAATCTGAGCGCTCAGTATGAAAATCAAAGTAGAATGTGCACGTCAGCGGAATGTTCCATTAGCTCGCTGCTGTCGTGTCTTTTCATGTTTAATGCCATCTGCTTTTGACCTCCTTAGTCTGTTTTCTCTGTGCGGTAGCCTCTGGTGATCTCGTCTTCTCTCCTCCTGGAGAGTGTGTCCACACAGCAGCAGAGTTTGCATCACTGGTGTATAGACAGTTAGGCCTACTTTCTCTCTCTCTTTCTCTCTCACTCTTTCTTTCTTTCTTTCTTTCTGTCTCTCTCTCCCCCTCTCTTTCTCTCTCTCTGTCACACACACAGTCTCTCTTTGTCTCTCTCAATAGGAGAGGCATGCTCCTATGTTGAATTATTCTTGTGGTGTATTCTAGCCTCTCTCAAAAAAAATGTTCTTTGCGTGAAGGAGACAGGTAAGAGGAGAGAAATAGAGGGGAGATTTTTTTTTTTACGCCATGCTGGTTCACTGGCAGCTCTCAGATCTGATCAGAGAGCGGCAGAGGCATGATCTGCTCTTCAGGATACAGATCTGGGTCCACTTCGGATGGGTTATTAGTTCTGACTCACAGACAGGGCCCTGCTGAATAAATGATGGAAGACTGATGGCTTTCCATGTTCATTCTCTCCCTTTCCCTCCAGGGCTCCCTCCGCATTTCCCTTTCTCCTCCACATACATTCTGACCCCCCCCCCCCCACACACACACACTTCCTGAGTGAGCTTTCTTTCCGGAGGCCACATTTTTATGTGCTCTTCATAGACCTTTTCAAAGCCTATATGTGCATAAAAGCAGAAAAGATAATGTTGCTTAAACTTTGTATTAATGCATTATCATTTATCATGACTAAATGCTGTACCATATTTATAATCATCCTGAGTTATGTCAGCAGGGTGTGAGATGGTATCAAAAGAATTTATCAACATGTCTCCACAGATTCATTTATACATCAGTTATCAGTTATTTTTAGAATTTAGATCAATTATTTTTAGAATTGCCAGATTGAGCTAATGTTTTACCTATCTTGTCCATAAAATCTAAGATAGAACAGTTACTGATTTGACGTTTTCCCCTCCCTCTACGCACTGTCGTGTGTGGTTCTGCACCCCAAGCTCTCTCTCTGTAACCCCCACCCCCTGTGCTGCTTGAACACCCTTGTCACATTCACTAGTGGTGGGCACACGAGGCCCCTGGGGCACTGTGATTGGGCACAGCATCAAAGAGCACAGTCCAGAGCAGGTGAGTGGGTGGCCGGGTAAGTGGGCGGCTTGGCTTGTTTGACTTGGGGGAGCTTGAGACTCTGGTGAGAGACAGAGAGAGGGAGAGAGAGAAAGAGAAAGGGACCATTCCCTGCATGTGCCACTAGTGACTAAAATATTCCACCGAGTGAGAAGACTGAGGAGGAATGACGACTAGAGGGGGATCTGTTTGTCAACCGTGTCCTACCTTTGACTTTTCTTCTTTTTTTTCTCCTGTGAGCACTAATGTGCTGCCTGCTAGTTTTCAGTTTGAATGTCTTGAGTCTCTTTACTGCATTCTGGTAGCTAGAAACAAATGTGTGGCTTTGAAATACACAACACAAATGCTACAGTATGATTCACAAGCATTAACAGTCAGAATAGATATAGCCCACTGTTGATATCTGTGACTTTGAGATGAGTCAATTGTGCACAGTACCACCATCATACTCATCACTCACCTACAGACAAACATGATTGGACTATAACTGTCAGAAATCATGATGAAGAAAGACTGGTGTGTATTGACAGATACAGTATACCCATGAGTATGTGTATGTACTTATGTGAGTGTGTGTACGTAAAATTATTAATAATTATTGTATAAAATGAAGTTCTCAAAATTGCTTTCTAATGTATATGCTAAAATGATAGACGTGTTTTGCTTGGAGGACCTGCATTCAGTAGGCAGTGGTGACACATCATTAGGCAAGCACACACACATGTTGTTCACAGTGTTGTCTCTAACAGCTGTTTACCCCCCAAACCCTTACAACCTGTAGAGATATCCTCCTAATAAGGCTTCAGTTAAACAGTAGTTTGTTTTGCTATAAATTAAAATATAGAAAATATAAAACACCTAGTCAGGCGGCCAAAACTGATATTAAAACTCTGTCGGACACTTTTGGTACAAGCATACAACCTATCCAGTATTAATATTTAACCCCTTAACATGTTTTCTAGCCAGGTTGTCAGCTTAGAAAATGTTTTTTTTGTCCATTTTAACACCATATTCTTATAAGTGGTAAAAGCGGATTTTTTTCCCCAAAGTGCTTTAATTTTCTTCCATGTTACCTACTGTAATTTTGGGCAAATGTGCAATATAATCCAATTTATGTGCAAGCATGATCATTAGGGTGGTTGTCAAGCTGATTTTTTTGTGTGTGTATGACTTTAAGCAATTTCAGTCCAATTTGTTGGTTTCCTGCTCAACATGACATACCAACACTAAATGTTGAATATCTCCACAACCACAAGGACCATATACATAGAAATGGTATCACATGAAAGCCAACACTCATGGGCTGTCTGCAAGTGTCAGAATGAACAAGAGAACAGAACATGAAAAAAACGATCTTCACCTAAAGAGAACCAGTTTTCAAAGTGAATATCAGCTTGGAAACATGACATAGTATCCCAAAACCTCTATCAATCAGTACCCCTATCTATGGGAATGAGTCAAGCCAAGTTTAAAGCTTGTAGGGAGAGACAGTGCAATACTGCACAAGTTATAATTCTTTAATGTCAAGGCGGAAATGTAGATCTGTAGATGGTAGTCTATGGTGCTATTTTACTTCATTAATGTACCAGGTTGTAACACAAATTATATTTAATTAACATATCACTATAGTTATTAATTCCATCCTAACATAACTGCTCTCTCACTTCTTTAGGGTTAAGGGTAAGTAACTAGTTAGTAGTAATAACTATATAATAGTCATATGGCAAAGGTATGTTTTTCCTCATCCAAGCAGTGACTCTCAGGAAGGCAGCCAACAGAAGGCACCCATGGACCATGTCCATGTGCTCAGTCTGAGTCCTGGTCAGGGACACAAAAGAAGAGTTTACTGTTTTGATAATTAACACCTTCCCAATACAAAACATGCATGCATGCATCCAAGGGCATAATATAAATCTAATCTACAAAACAGGGAAAACAATATCATGCCAAATAATCTGAAACAATATAGTTGCTAGCATAGAAATCTAGACGCACCCTAGCGTAATTTGTAATTTGCTGCCAGGGCTAGAAGATGGATCTTGCTGTTGGCGAACAGCTTGACACGAGTTAAGCTTTTTTTAAGTTGGCAAAAGTTTGAACTAGCCAACTAGCGCCGCTGGTGGGAAAACACATGGGACGCGTTCTAGCGCTGTCCTATTGCGTGCAGAGGGAATTTGAAAGACAACCAATTATCCCGCCCCTCGGACTGAGCACTGCGAATGGTGAGTACCCAGACCCTACATTTTAATGTGGGTCTGGCTCGTCAGGCTATATAGTTGCATATAATGTGGCAAAACTCAATAATAATGGTGTGAGTACCTGAGTATTCTTGCACCGAGCTGCACAGGCACATCCACATGCCCCACTACAAAATAGTCCCATGTTTCCAAGCTGATATTCACTTTGAAAACTGGTTCTTTTTAGGCGGAGATGGTTTTTTTCATGTTCTAGTTCTGTTATCTCTTACACTGTACAATAAACACAATGTACAATGACACTTTTGCAGACAGCCCATGAGTGTTAGCTTTCATTTGATACCTTTTTTATGTATATGGTCCTTGTGGTTGTGGAGATGTTCAACATTTATTGCTGGCATGTCGTGTTGAGCAGGAAACCAAAATATTGGCCTGAAATTGCTTGTACAAGTCACACAAAAAAAATTCAGCTTGACAACCACCCTAATATCTTACCTATGGGTGTCTTCTACCTAAAAACATAGGGTGACAGCTTGTACCAAAACATGTCCGCAAAAATCTTAACGGAAGCCCTTTTCAGAATTGGCCCCCTGACTATTATATGAATTAAAAAATAATGAAAGTAACACAATTCCAGGTGCACAATGGCAATGTCAGATACTCCCTTCTCCTTATTGTCAGTCAGTGTTACATCCAAATGAGTTTGAAGTTGTTATTGTATGACATTGTGCTGCTTTACAGAGAATGTGGACGTGTAGCCTACTGCTTATATGCTCATGCTGCTCTTACCCTCACAAGCTCTCTTAGCAAGCAGTGCTTCCCTCTTGACCATGTAGTTTGTGAAAGGCTATGTTGTTTACCATAGCCCTGCTATTCATGCCTGCTGTTCATGTCTCCAAAAGGTGTACACACTCCACAGTACAATTTTATATTGAGGAGCATATTCTCCACAGCTCACAGAGACATGAAACGAGTTGAATGAGGAGAGATAGAGTCGATGCAGTATTGCTTGTCAATGCAGTATTTCCCATGGATGACTTCCAGGGACATGAATCGGGCAGTAGATATCTTCCAAGCTGAGAAATATAACCACTATCACACTTACTTTTTTTACTGTCTGTGTATGTGTACAAAAAACCCCACTACAGACTCATAGATTTTAATTAATTTAATCAGAATTTAATCAGAAATATGTTTACCAACCTGGAATCATAATTGTGATATCATACACATACATCGGTCTTGAAATGTAAAGGAATTATAGCCACTGAAAAGATTGAGCAACTTGAAAGAAAAACCGATTCAGTGTATTCATTTCACCGGTGCAAAACACATTTGCTATTTTTGCCTGTTTATGTTTTCTGTGAAATCCGCACAATTTTTAAAAAACCTGCAGGGGGCACTGTTTAACATGCTAAAACTTCCCGTGACTCCCCACAAAGCACACCGATTCAGAGGGAGCAGAATTACAATAGGGACAATACGCACCATCCTGGTTCAATTTAGATCATTGCTATATTTCCCTCTTTCTATGACAGGTCCTGTTCAATTGTCCAGACGTATGGCTTATTTGGCTTGACCTCATAAATCAGGTCAGACCATATGGGCTCTGTGTTTTGTCTGAGACTTCTCATTATGTTTCGTCGTCGGCACCACATCCCTCCTGTGCAGACTCTGTCTGCAGTGGATGCCACCAAATCTCATCTTGCTGTAATTCCAAGAACAGGATTGACGGAGTCGTTAAAGGCAGGGGTAAAAACAGCTGTTTGCTCGGCAGCACTTGATCTCTCGCAGCACTTTCATCAGCTGGCTGTTTGTGTCATACAACACAGTAAGCGATATGTGGCAATTGTTTTGATGGTGCTCTTTCTGTGATGACTTTTTCAAAAAGTAATCCTCTGTTCAGCTCTTCCTTCTCATTTGATCAGCTTAATCTGTTTATGTGGTAAAGGCCTCTTAACATTCAATATGTCTCTACTTGGAAATTCCCAGTAATTTGATATGGCATGTATGTCATGGCAAGTGTGGCATGCTTTCTTTTAGCCATGTCAAAAAAGACAAAGGAGACCTTTAATCCTCCACAGACTCCACCATGTGTGTTTGAAGGTCTGAGAGTTTCTTCTTTCATATCTGTCCCAGTCTCATGCCAAAATAGGGGTGTACGTGCTCACGACCAGTCCAGTGTAATGAAATCACCATGAGGCCCTCTCATCCCAAAGCACGAGAAAATGATCCTGCGCCCTGCTTCTGCCGGCCTTTCATGACGGCTAAACCATTTTACCGAGTCGCCAAGCTTGGGCTTGGAAGGCATGCTGGTTGAATGGGGGGTGAGAAGGAGCGATGATGCGCACTTAATCTTGTTCTCCGGTCACAGCCATCAGCCTTCCAATCCTTTACAGGGAGCCGCGTGCGTCCCCTTTGATAGTGAGGCGGCTCCATGGGACACCCCATATGCACGGCAATGGGAGAGATGGACAGTGCAGATACCTGTCCCCTATTGGTCCCCTAGTGACATCATGGCCCCGTCCTCATCTCCGAGTGACCATGTGGTGCTGGTCCTTGCATCTCACCCCCTTCCTGAGTCTGATAGGCTGGAGAGTGTTTTTTTCCCCCAAAAAAGAATAAATCAAGTCCAGCTGGGAACTCAAATCGGGAAAGTGAATTTCCAACAAACAACCAAAGTGGCCTAATGGAGGCGCGTACCCGCACCATGTGGCACACATGCTTAGCAGACCAGCACTTTTTAAGGGTGGTGGGGCGGTGTGACCTGTAGACCGTCTGCATGCCAGGGAGGTTTGTTGTTATCTGGTGTGATAAGGCTCCTCACGCCCCCCCGCTGTAGGAGGACATCTATCAGGCTGATCCAGTGAGGGCTGCCAACAGCAGCAGTACACTAAACAGCATGACGGTGTCAACATGGTGCCGTCGTTCGCAGCATTACCACTGTATTAAAATAACACGGCGATGCAGCAGCTTAAACACCTCCGATGAAGGACACACTCAGCACCTCATGCATGGCTCCTGCTGCGCAGAGAAACAGCATAGTGGCTCTTCAGACAACACTGCTTATTCAGAGCCCAGCAAGACACACCATCCAGCCCTAGAATGTGAAGGACCGGCATTCAGGCTGCCCACAGTCCACATATCTCCCCAAGACAATCAGCACTTTTCAAAACCGAGTGCTCTCCTACAAGATTTCCTGGAAATAAATAGAGCATTTACTCCTCTTAAGTGAAAATTCTACCTGGCAATGCAGAGCATGCACAGGCTGTTACAATGGCAGGAGAAATGCCATCTGTACATAAGAGCTACATCCTTAATTTGAATGTTTCTTTTGAATTTCTGAAAGTCTCGTGCTTGCTTTTCAGAGTCATTATTCCTTTTGTATGTCAGGACATACACAACTATATTTGGGTAGGAGGCACAGATGCTGAAGCTGAGGGAAATCTATCTGTGCATATTTGCCCTCAATCAGAATGCCAACAAAGGACGAACTCCCATGACAGAAGATAATGTTGTCCACTTCTGAAAATTCCCTTGTAAATGGTATTAATTGTGTGTGTTGGTGTTATTGTTGGTAGTATTTGTGTAAATGTTGTCTTGGTCATCTTGTTTCTCTATATTTTGTCTGGTGTTTTCATTTCTCCAGTTCTCAGTAAATAGACAGTTCTCTCGTTCACATCAGGCTGATTGGAGCATTCATCATACTAGCCCAAGCCAGGGATGTAAACCAGAGAAATAAGACAGAAGAAACATATGTAAGACATTATTTCTCACCCAGAAACAGAGACTAAATGTGATCACACCTCTGAGATTGCATGGGACACTGTTCATTTAGATTTGCAGAGAAACAATGCTGTCCTGCTGTCCTCTGAAGTCAAGGATAAACCTCACATGAACAGAATTATGCCTGTAAGAACAATCTGAGGAGTAATTGCCCAAAGACAAACAAAGGTCATCCTAAAGCATCCCCTTACACAGGTGCTGTTCAGCACTGTTGACAGTCTACTGGCTTTACTGACATTTCCCCTCATGGTGTTTATTAATGCTCACAACATACTGTAGGCTATGTGATGATGAAGAGTATTTTTAGGGACTGACATTAACGAGAGCAGGGCCATGGAACATGTTTACGTCTTGTCTGTACACTTTCACACAATCCAAAACAGCATCTTACCTGTTTTTTTTGCTTGTGATTGATAGAAAGCAAACAGCTAAATATGGGAAATATGTTTCTTCCCCTCAAGTGCATATAACATACAGTAGCTCTGCAAATGAAACAGTGTTATCATTACACTAGTTTTCAATTGCTTTGTTTTGTTTTGTTTTGTTTAGCAACATAACGGTGACCATAAATGAGAAATTATCCGATTCAGACAGAGATAGCAGTTTGCCATGGTTGAAATATGAAATATAAAATATGATGGCCTAGCAAGGTGCATGAGCCCACACTGATGAGAAGGGAGCTAGTGCAGGCGGTTACGGCTCTAACACATGGTCATGAATAATTGTAATATCCTCTGGTATGCTATGGCAACCTTGAATTTAGATCAGATATGAACAGTGTCCATATTAGAATTCTCAGGTGGGTGGAACAATCTTACACAGTGGTAGCAAGTAGCCCCTACTGAACACTTATATGACAAAATAAGATAAGATATAAGATAAGATATACAGTACCGTATTGCCTTGCCACACAACAATATTGGTGGTAATTGTTGTACAGAAAGAGCCCAAACCAATAAAGAAGAAAAGAAAGGAAAACTAAGTAAATAGTTCAGAATATATGCAGGAGACTCCAGCTGCACAGAGATGCACATTCTTATTCTTTAGAAAAAAATGAAATATGTGGTAGAATTATGATTGCCTGGTGCCTCATATGTTATTAATTACCAGAGTTATTACTGAAAGAAGGGACCATTTCAGGTCAGACTACTTTATTAAATCAGACATGATTACTCGTTTTCCCCTTCACTGCAGAGACATGTCAAGTATTTTATAATTATATAATTAACTGTGTCACCCTGCACATACATAATACTGGATAGCACACTATATTAAATCAGCAGAGGCTGTTAATGAAACCTAATATGAAGATACATAAACATAAACACTGCTTGGATGTCAAAATGAGACGTCTCCTCTGAGTCCCTACCCCTGTACTGCGGTGACAGGAGCAGGAGTGTTGGTTAGCACCACAGGAAATCAAACAAGTCTCGCTCCACACCTCAGAGTGGCATGACTAAACTTCAGGCTCAGAAAAGGAAAGCCAAGTGGGTTTCTATGGTTACTGGGGATGCAAGTGAGTTGTCAGTCAATATGTCGTAATTAGTTGTATTGTTATATTTGGTGTTTTTGCATAAATGGAAGATTATTTCTCATGGGTTAAATATGAAACTGCTATTTGATCCCAAACACACTGCTGTGAAAGGTCTTACAAAAAAGACCAAAAAGAATCAAAGAAGGAAAGTGTGAAAACCCCCAAATCCACAAACTATCGTGTCTTTTTTTGTGCGAGTCTTTCAGGAACACATCACAGGATGGGTGGCTCAAAGCTTCCTATGCAAATGCATGAAACTGTATTCATCAAGCTGTCATAGCTTGGTTGATCTGTGAGTGTGTGGGGGTTGTTTGTACACTTCCTGTCTCTGAATAGCCTCCCATGTGGACTCCAGCACCGCAGTGCTGCACCCCTGTCAGACCTTTGTTCCCCTGTGAGACGTGTTTTCCATGCTATCTCTAACAACGGCGGCACCACCCCATAATAAGCCTCTCATTTTCATTTCTATCAAACATGGAAAGAGGGAAAAAGTCAATTCTGCCTGTTTTATGTCTCTAATTTCCATGATCTGTGGATTATGGTCGACTAGCAGCCATTCGGGAGCAGATGGTGGCGTTTTTATGTGCCATTCTAAGCTTCTTCCTATTGAAGAGACCAGAAAAGGGATTATCTTTGAGTTGCTGAAAATTATATTTTTTTTCTCTCATAGAGAAGCTCTCATGCTGTGAGTTGCATTTATCTGTTTTGCTGCAGAAGATGGTAAGCTACCTTTGTGTTTCCTTTTGTGGTCTTTTATGGTGGTATAAAGTGACAAAACACATTTCTCCCATACTGATCATCAAGCCCAAAGACAAGTGGAACAAAAGCGAGGAAACCAAACGCAAGACAAGGGCCAAGTGACACATAACTGACCAAGGTCAACTTTATACCACCACTAGTGTCCTCAATTTCTCAAGGCCAAAGGTATCACATCAGAATGACAATTCATCATTCTCCGACAATGCATCTCATTTCTACTTTGGGCAGAGGTGATTTCCACACTATCCAAAAATGACCTTAAATGGTGTCAAGTTATCATACTGAGAGTAATTTGGCAAAAACGAGAGTAATCCTCCATTATGAGCTGAGCATAACCACTTTTTAAGGAGGTGGGCATTACAGTCAGTTTATAGCACTAGGCTAAGCTCACTCTCTCATAATAATGGCAGCCCATATGGCGGTGATATCTGCGGCATTGTTCTGCTGTGCCTTGGGTAAGATTACAGAGGCCGTGCCCTTTCTAACAGCTGTTTAGCCTTTGCACTGAGCACCCAGGGCCACCGGCGTTGATGGGAGCGTTGCTCCCGCGCTGCGCGTGGAATAGAGATGCATCTCAACTCCCACCTCAGCTCCAGCTCGCCCGTCGAGTGTTCAAGGACACATGCCCACGTGTCGCCAGACAAGTCCCCCTGGAGAGCCCCCCGCAGCGAGGCGGACGCGACACCACACTGTAGGCTCTCCGCTGTCCTCATCTCATGTCCGCTTCCTGGCGCTTGAATGCATGCCTGTAGCTGTCAGTCATGTGTAGTGCTTGAATCGGTTTAATACTGTCACAGTGTCTGCTGCCATGTTCTTGCAAGAATGTGAGCAGCAATAACATTAACACCCACCCCCACCCCCCTGATGCTGATTGGCTGTGTGTCATCGACACTACTCAAAGTGCTATCTGAGAGCATCTTTCCCATTCAGGAAGACCCTTCAGACCCCTACACATCTCCCCACTTCTTTATTATGTTTTGCAGCCTCTTGTGTCACTGATGTGCGCTGCAGTTGAGCGCCGTGTGCGTGACACGATGATAGATGTTGCAGACATAACAAAGGGAGGATGGTGTAGACGACTGTCAATCCGTCTCCTCGGAGACGGCGGGTGATAGAGGTGTGGCAGGGGAGAGGGGGCTGTGCACGGACAGGCCATGATGGATGGCATGGAGGCGCCGGACGTGGGCTGCGCCCCTGATGGAGAGGGCGAGGTGTGCCCCGACAGGTTCAACCAGTGGGCGACAGGAGAATGTGTGTTGTGTGTGGTTGTGGGCATTTTTGTTTGTGTGTGTGTGTGTGTGTGTGTGTGTGTGTGTGTGTGTGGTTGTGAGCATGTTTGTTTGAGTGTGTGTGTGTGTGTGTGTGTGGTTGTGGGCATGTTTGTTTGTTTGTGTGTGTGTGTGCAGTGTTGCCACAGTTACCTTGAAAAAGTAGTCTGATTACTGATTACTCCTTTAAAAAGTAACTTAGTTACTTTACTGCTTACTTGATTTTAAAAGTAACTAAGTTAGATTACAAGTTACTTTGTTAGTTACATTCAGCAGCTCCCGACAACACCCTCCACCCCCTTAACATAAAAATGACAACTGGTTTTTCCAATGCTCACTTTATTGGAAGTGCATTTTAACAGTAACATGAGACATTCCAACCTGGTAGTTTGGACTTTTCATGTAGCCTTGGCAACTAGCCCTCTATAGGCCTGAATAATATGCAAATTAATGCTATGCTATGGGCTATGCTAAAGTCATCTGGTTGGTTGATTTAGCAAAACAGTCAAATCAGGATGCTCTCTGTCTTGGATGCGCTTCAGGCACACGCACCCTCTCTCTCTCCCTCTCCATCATGTGCGTGCTACACAACAGATGCACACGCGATTAGAAGTTTCGGTCTCGCGTATGCACTCTTGCTCGCTCGCTCTAGATTCCAGGAGATTTTATCTAATTTCCGGGCGTCAGGGAGCCGCTATCAATATGCGGGAGACTCCGGGATCTTCCGAGCTAGACAGCGCTTTGTAGCCAGCACGAGTGTAGCCTACAACATACCTTATGTTGTCATGTTTAGCTGACACAAACTCAAAATAATGACTGTATCTCAGGTTAGAAAACGCGCATCTCTCTCCTCCCTCCATTATTGTTTACGTTTGTGTCGCTGCCTGGTATTACACGTGAGTTGTCCTCATGCTGAAAACGTGAGCATACATGACATTAATCCCCGAGACAAGAAGAAAATATTTCTACGCACAGTGATTTGGTAACTTTAATCGGATTACTGGTTTGGAAATAGTAACACGTTGATTACTCGTTAGTGTAACTCGTTAATTACTCCCTTCAAAAGTTACTTGAGTAAAAGTAAATATTCCCAACTGAGAAATCTGCTCAATTAAATTAAAAAAGTAGGCTTACTTTGTTAATAAATGTTTTGTACATTTTTATAGTTTTGATTTTTGAAAAGTATCTTTTACGCTTTTCTCCTCATCCATAGGCTAATCATATAGGGAAACATATTTTAATTCAAATATATTTTATTTAACATACTTTAATATTATTTCACACACTTTTGTCTTGTCATAGCCAGAATAAGCATTAAGTGGCTATGGATTGAAAAGCAGTCACCTCCAATCCATTGCCAGCTGATTCTGCTTTGCGTTGCTATAGGTCTGGTTATAACTTCACCATACAGACAATGTAGCCCAAAAACAATGGCTATATTATAGGTAGACATATATTTAGGCTACATATAGTACAGGCATATCCACTCAGACACTGTTTTCTCAGCCGACTGTCTCATGTCAACATTGAGGCTAAACGAATGCTAGGTTTTTTCTAACTTGTGTGCTCGATTTCCAGTGCATTTGCTTTGCTTCCATGTAAATGAAGTTGAAGGCCTACTTTCCTTGTCCAATGTGATTGTTGAACGAGGCCATAAATGAATATAGGCGAAAGTTTCCATGTCATACCTCTCATCTTGTTGCTACTCCGGCAGTTTCACCAAAAGATGCAGCAGCTGGCAGGACGTCATTGCGTTAACTGAGCTGTTAGATACATATCTACTTCCGTGTAGTAGGCTACATAGGCCAGTCATTACTCTTATGCATTCTGAAGCCCTGTTTTTTTTTCTCCCACGCCGTTGTGCACCGAGGGAGAGGTGCGTTTTTCTCCCTCGAGATACTTTCTCCTCCAATAATAAACTTGTACTCCTAAAGAAAGGCAATTGAAAATGTTAAATAGTAGATTATTGGCTCAGCTTGAGTAAGAGTAGTAAGTGCCATTTTGAAAAAGGAATATGGAAAATACGGATTGCTGGCACGCGTTGCTGGCATCACTGTGTGTGTGGTTGTGGGCATGTTTATTTGTGGGTGTGTGTGTGTATTTAACACACATATATATATATATATATATATGTGTGTGTGTGTGTGTGTGTGTGTGTGTGTCATCCAAGGGTGAGTTTGAATGAGTCAGGCTCATCGTCTGGCCTCACCCTGAATGGCTGCTGGTTTGACTGCTGTGATTGTTTGGGTGATGGCGGTAGGCTCCTCCTGCACACCTAGGACTGGTTCCATAACACCACCTCACAGGACTCCAGCTCTCTGGCAATGTTCAAATAAAGAGCTCTGCTCTGACACACACAACACATATATTTTGAACCGCATGTTTCACTGTTGGTGATAAGCTGTGGCACACACATGTAGAGTTTGTTTTGTTCTCTTTTACATTTCCCCATCTCCCTGAATAGGCTTGGGGTGCAACCAGGGAGATGGTAAGTCACTATTATGTGACTTCCATGTAATGGTAGGCATTACCCTTGAGTTCTGTGTTTGTGTGTGTGTGTGTGTGTGTGTGTGTGCGCGCCTGTGAGTTAGTGTATCTATGGTTATATTCCCATTTCTGACATTGTATTTTTGCATTTGTGTGTGTCTTTGTGAGAGGGTTTGAATGTGATTGTGGATGTGCTGTCATTGCTGTTTGGCTTGCACAAAAACAAGAGCTTGATTGATGTGGCCATTTATTATAAAAACCACTAAGAGACCACAGCATTGTATTCATGTGATGGCTTGTCACTGCTTGTATTTGTGGGCTCCATCAAACGTATTTATCTTACGGGAAAGCACTCACAGCAAGCACAGGGTATATATACCATATTATATGGTCACTCTGTATGTGAACTCACACAAATAGTTTACAAAAATGGCCTCTTGTGAGTGAGAGGGGGGGCAGACAAAAAAAAAACACTTGGAGAACACAGCATTAGCACATATGGAGAAAACAAACATGCTAAATAAAGATATATGTAATTACATTGTAACAATTTAACAATTCATCCTTATGAAATCCAATGCAGCAAGGCTGTCTTGAAGCGCAATAGACAGGGGTGTCGTCTAGCAGTTGAAAACATTAGGAGCTTAGCCCATAGAGTCTGGTTGCTGCTCACTTTTGATAAATTAATCCACCGCCTCTAGCCTCAGTTGCGCCACATTGAATATTTTGTACAATCATATTTTGTCAATTAAAGAATGTATGACCTGTTGCCATCTTGACATTTCTGTGTGCTATTAAAAACGAACTATATAGCCTATAGCCACCTAGCCTGGCCATCCCCTTGATACGCTTCGCTTCGTCAAGGGTCTGGAATCTCGGCTACTGACAAACGTTTACAAGCTGGAGGCGGGGACTCTGTAGAAGTTTGAAACGATTGGATCTGATTTCACCCAATCACTAACGTTTGGCCTTGACGTATGTTATGCGCCAGCTCGATCGTGAAGTAAGCTACGCTCACCAGAAATTGTGTGCACTCTATACAACAACCATTCCCCACCAGAGCGAACAAGATGGATGTAAATGACTGATGCCAGCTTTGCGATACAAATTTAAGAGTTAGTGGAAGAATAGCAAATAGCAGATTACCATTCGACAGTAAGGTTGAAGATAACATATTGTAACGCCGATGAGAAGTTAGGAGACGGGGAGGCTGATATATCGTTCCAAAACTGGTCATTTATTTCCTATAGATGTACCGGCTAGTGCACGGGCAACAGGAGGTGTCCACTACAAAACAACAAACTGATCGCTGATAAATCACGGTCTCAATCACTCGTCATTCACACTCATCGGCCAACAACACAACGCAACACAACTCACTTGCACGTAATCCACTTCTACTCTGACTAAACTTACTAGACGTCTTAGAACCCCCTATTCTATTCCCTCCCCTTATCAATCGCTAACCTATCTGAACCCCTAAATATTCCCTCCTGGACACCTCCCCCCAATCAAAACACATCAGAACTCATTGACACATTCTATGATACAGGAGGGAGAGGGAGACACAAACACTCTCGCGCGCGCACACACACACAGACACACACACGCACATGCCGGGAAAACACAGACACAGGGGAAAGCCCAACACAGGGGCAAATAGCCTCGGCGCTACAATATCATCACAGTTGTCAAAGCTAGATGTGATCATTGAAAACACGCCGCTTCGTTCATACCGGGTCTGCAGCACATGCTGTAATTTAATATCGAGGCTACTGCGCGATACAAATCAAACTTTTCCCAAATCCCATAGGGAGTAGGGCCACGACATCTTTGCCCGAAATAAAATGTGTTAAACACTTCTTTTGTTCAGACTTCAATTCCTGAATATTTGGAAGCGTAGCCAGCACGGACTGAATTGCTTCATTAACTTCCGCCATTGCTAACTCCTCTAGGACTACAATTCAAACACAGCTCACAGAACTCCCGCTTCCTGCTTGCTGATTGGCTCGGGGTCGAATTGTTCGTTGCGAGCAAGGCCAATGGCCGGAATCCCAGACAGAGTCGTGGAGGGAGGTGAAAATAGAGCGGAAGTACATAGGAAGGCAAGGCCAGGCTAATAGCCACCTAGCAGAGTGGAGTTTTAAATAACAAGATGCATCATTCATGTTATGCTTAGCTTAAGGAGAACGAGTCATTGAAAACTCAAATTCGATTCTACAAAGGGAAAGTAAGTAAACCGCAAACTGTAGGCTATAGAGTGCAGGGCAGACCTAAATTATAGCGAGAACTCCAGGAATCAAAGGAAGTGTTCACCTACAGTCTGATGCCTCTCCAAACGCAGAAATGAAGCGCAATCACGCCATTACGTTAAGACGTGTTAAGAAAAAAATATTCATATTTTGCTGTAGCCTTATCCAATGACACGAAAATAAAGTAATCCACAGCGATCAGTAGGCCTAGATGCACAAAAAGGGTCATGGTGTATCTAGCCAGGCCTACGCGCGTCACAATTACCAGCCAGTTCCAAACAGGTGAAGAGGCCTCTCCACTTTGCTGTTTAAACAAAGTCGAATAAAAAAGTCCAAATCTACACACAATGCAAAATCAATTAGTAAGCTGACAGGACATTTATATACATGGCATCTAGGCAACCTTTATTGCAACGTTGGCACGGCACGATGTCCAGACTAGCTCAACAGTAATTTTCGTTTTTTTGCGTCCTGCCTCGTCAGGTTGGCCGTAATATCTGGATCGTAAGAGAAGAAAACCTGGTTGCTCCCATTATCAACCGCAGCCCGTTCCTTATATTGTTGTTTTGTGTTATTTAAATTATTTTTTAAATATCTGGTCATGGCAGACATATTTCACTAATTTTTTAAACAATGCAATTACCCGTTTCCAACCACATATTATTTGTGCTTTTGTTCCAAAGACAATTCAAAGATGCTATCCTTGGTTCTTTGGCATCTATATAGGCTGCCGTAAAATCTGGCTCCTGTTGCACAGTTGCCGTAACAACATAATCTTCCTGTGAGGAATGGGTGCTTGAGATTCAAAAAGCCGCCTCTCAAACGATGTATTAAATTCTCCTGTACATTTGTATTACAACCAGGGCGAGAATTGCCTGGAAACGCAAGAGCTGAGATGGCCCACATGAAATAATCAGGGTCGACATTTGTGTCTGCCCACGGCAATAATATTTTCAATTGTTGAAATAGCACATTTATTTCATGGTTGGGCGATATTATAATTAAATTCATTATAGTCTGATAATTGATGTCTCGTCTCACCTTGTGAAAAGAATAATCTTTTCCAGCTGAAGCTGTGTGCCAAGCCACAAACAGCATGGCAGGATTTCCCCCTCCACTCCCACACACAAACGTCCACAGAGAATACGGAGTCTGTAGAGCAACACACAAGGCCTCCACATCACTCCAAACAGCACAAAAAGACAGCGGCTGTCGAGTCCCAAATGGTCGTGGGGAACAGAGTTGTTGACAGAATATGGCCTTCATTTTCCTCACTGTTACCATTGTTATAGCACTGCACAAACTAATGGAACTTTACTGAGCCAGCAACAGAACTTCTTAACAGGCCTATTATCAGAACCTTTTTTCTACTTGGCAATGCTCATTTCTGAAACAGGGCGAGGTATGAATATTTTTTTCTTCCTCAAGGAGAAAGACGAATATCATATTTCTTGGAAATGAATTAGCACTTTTCCTTGAAATCCTCATCAATCCCGCTCTTTGTGGATGTGATGGGGGGCTAACTTTGATCTCTACCCTAGTGAGATTTCATTCCGACACAGTGATGTACACCCTCCTTGTTAAGGACATAGCCAACGGTAGGAGACGCCATCCCCTATTGGTGTCAGAGAGAGGGGGGGGGAGAATGAGAGTGGGGAGGAGATAGAGAGAGAGATGGAACAAAAGGAGGGAAAGAAAGAGAGTTATCAGCAAAAGAGATGGAGTGCAGAGAACATGGATGAGGAATGCTCTCCAGAGTCGTATAAAGCACGGGGAGCAGACAGCTGGCTGAGATAGATGGATAGGTGCTCCTCTCCTCTGCCCCTCCTTTGCCTGCCGCTCACTATGGGAACCATTTTATGATGCCTTTGGAGGGGATGAGAGATGGCTCCTCACATATATTGCTCTTCCACAGGACTTTTAGGGACCCAACAGGGTTGGGCGAGCTCACTTCTACTACATCTCATCCTGTATTTAAAAAAAAAAAAAAAAACTTAGAAATTTCTTTTCAATCTTTTGTTTATATCGATGAACACGGATGAGGTGATAACCAGGGCATGGCTGTGTTTAAAAGCAATAACATAACCACTGAACTGGTTGCTTTGTAAGTGTCCAGCTCTGAGGCAGGAGGATGCGTTAGCTGCTTTTATGATGCTGATCGCTGTAGATAGCTTGTCCTTGGAGAGGGAGCGACTCATAACTCCTTCCCGTTGGGTCTGGCTCTGTTTGACTAAACACCTGAGCCCAAGCCGCACGTTAAGTGTTGTGTGCTCCGCTCTAAAATTAAAACGAGGAGCTCGTAGAAGAGGGTGCAAAGACACATTGGAGCGTTCCAGCACTGGGAGCTTTGCAGTCTGGAAGAGAGTGAGTGAGTGAGGGAGGGAGACTGGCTGTAGTCCAGCAACCCCTACCCAAGTGCCCGAAGGAACTCCGCAGAACGACTTACATAAGGTAGCCATAACGCACTGCAGGACGGAAGAACAAGAACTTTTTTCTCCTGTGGGATGACACTCTGTAAACCCCACATAGCATGTTTCGCTATATTTCCCCTTTGATTTTACAGCAATATTCAAAAGGCAATCTGTTTGCTACTGCTGAATATTGGCTCCCGAGTAAGCTGTTTGTTACATAAATATGCTATGCGCTGGCCTAGGCGGGAGTCTGAAGCAGTCACGGGCGCTTAAGCTGGGCATTGTAGAGCACTGGGGGCTTCGCTTGAAGGGGCCCGGGCCCTCATGAGAACTATTCTGCATGCGAGGAATAAAGAGGAGACTTGAATGCTCATTAAGATTTCAGGGACCCTTAATGCCTGCATTTCAACTGGGCCCATTGAATGAGGGTTTGTATTGTTGTCTTTCAAAGGTTCTATAGGAAAGTCCCAAACAAATGGATTTTTAAAGTGCGAAATTACAGAGAGCACTCTTACCCTGAGAGGGTCTTTGATTGAAACAGTGGGACTGACTTTGCGAAAGGGAGGGTTTATTTGGATGACGAGATGAAACACAAAGCCAGCAGCACACTCCAAGCAGTCTTCCATTGTGTTTTTATTTTTGGGTGCACTACTTCAAAGTTTGCAATTTGTCCATTTCCCTTTGTCCTGTGACCTCGAGCCCAGTACATCCATCAGCGCCTCTCTCTCTCTTCTGTCACACCTTCATTAGCGGATGCTGGCGGAGTTTAGAGAGAGCCACTTCACCTGGTCCAGTGAAACACTCAAAGGTAAAGATTAGTAAGTGGACCTAATAGCCACTCAATGGGTGTCTTGAAAGGATCCCCGAGAAGCTTTGGAACACAGATTGAAGCAGTTCAAGCGTTTACTGTTCCACTGACAACTCAGTTCTGTAAGGTATTCAAATGTTGTGAGATTTTAAGTTTGTTTTTTACATATTGCTCTCTATACTGTTAACATGTGTTATATTGCATGGTGTGTTGCTGTGGTATGATATAAATGCTATGAAGTAATATGTTATGATGTTAATATGTTATAATGCATTATGAATGGCCCTATATATATATATTTTAATCTGTGACTCAAGGACTCAGTGTTAAAAAAAGCAATATGAAGAACTTCTTGCTAATGGACTTTGCTTTTAGATGCCCTGACGGAACCCACAGTTCTGCTTTTTTGTACACAAGGGAGACACTTTTCCTCCTCCATGTCTCTCTTAAGTAGCCTGTGATCTGGACTTATCAGTCTGTTTTTCAGTCCTGTCCATTAAATTATAGATATGTGCAGCAACCATGAGAGAGTGCTGGAGTGACTAGGGATCCCTGAGCAAACCACCACAGGACTTTTTAACTCAGAGTACCTGGGAGGAGGCGTGGGTCGGGAGGAGGCGTGGGGTCGGGAGGAGGGGAGTCAGCCGCCCTCCAGAGAGGAGTCTTCTGCATAAGACCCAGTGTGATTTCTCTCCATATTCTCTGGGAAAAAAGAAAGAAAGAAAGAAAAGTTAAACTGAGGCTAAGACTGTTGGATATATCTCACTGATCTCTCCTCCTCTCTCATCTCTACCTTACATAAGAAAAAAAAAGCTTTTAAGTGCTGATGCATTTAGAAATGTGCAGTTGCATCTGATAGACAGAACACAGAAATACGTTTTTGTTTAGAGCACTCCTTTTCCTGCCACTACAGGTTTACCCTCTCGTCCTAATGGATCCAGCACAGAGACACAGAGAAATGCCAAATGGGTTGATGGGGGCAGTTTGTCAGTAACACAAATGTGTTGAGGGTGGTTGAACCTTTTTAAGTTTTCATGCCATGACTTGAGAGGGCCTGTCTTCCAAGTTGAGACGGGGAAGGATGTTTTCACTTCAGATTTGAGTTGGGAAAAGCTTTGAAATTGTATGGCTGGGGGGAAAAATAAGAATATACTTTTTGATCTAAAACAGTTCAGTGATGGAATGAGCCCCAAATCAGAGACTTGCGCTTGTACGGAGGCCAGGGGTGCCAGTGTGGGGGCTGTAGTGGAACCAAAGAGCCAAGGCCCTCAGAGAGGAGAAGTGGGGGGGGGGGACCTCATCTGCGTTCAAATGAGCAAACAGGAAGTCTCACATTCCCACCTGGGGGAGGCTATCCCACAGATATAGAGCTGTGCATATCAGACATGGGCACAGGGCACTTACTTATGCATATACACACACACACATGTGCATACACACACACACACACACACACACACACACACACACACACACACACACACACACACATGGAAGCTCATATCTACACCCCCTTCCCCCCACACACATGTATGACATGCAGAAATCCAGCAGGAAGTTTGTCCGATGCTTTCACAAGAGAAACCTCTGGAGCCAGCCTCTCTCCAGCACACACTCCACTGTGTCCTCTTTATTTCACTGGCTGACTGCTCAACCATGTCAAGCTGCTCTCCTCATGCGTTTCCTAGATGTAGAGACTTCCATCACTGAATGTGCACAGGCAGAGAGAGAGAGAGAGGCTGACTGCCAAGGGGTGACTCAGATTCTGTTATACAAGAGAAAATAGAGGCCAGTTTTTCTATATTTAGTAAAGAATGAAATGGTTTCATTCAGAACCGTTTCGGTTGGCTCCACTGCCATTTGGCATGGAGCACCACCTCTATCTTCCCTCTCCCGATGACCTTGGAGAGTTTTAAAACTCGGCATCCATGATTCTTCACAAGTTACTGGCTTTTCATAAATCCCCAAAGTCTGGATGCTGTTATTCCTTCACATCATAACAGTGAGGATACGTACCCGTTTGAACATCCCATTATAACTCAAAGACATGGAAAATTGAGAGTTGGAAAAAATAAATAAAGTTCCGCTGGTTCTGCAAAGCAGAGAGGTGTGGGATTTATTAATTAAGTCAATCCATCAAATTTACACCGCAGGATATTCTCTAATGAGGGACATTCCGAAAAAATAAATTAACAAAGTGCATTTGGCACACTCATAGCTAACTAGCCTATGCAGCACAGTATCCTATATGAGTGTCCATTATTCATCAGCGCAGTGCAGAGGTAGCATTCGGCTGCGCTAGGTTAGGGGCCACTCTGGAGGATCCTGGGCTGAGCTAATGCATGCACCACGCTCATCTGGGAACCTGAGACTGGGCGGACCAGTGTTTAGCATTTATCCTCACATGATGCCCCCATTAAACATTCACCCTCTCGGAGGAAGGGGGGAGCAGGGAGGACCGCGAGGCTAATGGAGGCAGACATTGCTTTGGGAATTAGCTTTCAGGCTCCTGCAGATGTGAGGAAACTGCGGCCGCGCCATCGTGCTCTCTCTGAGGGCTGACCAGCAGGCCACCAGGCACAAGCCCCCACAAGACGCGGCACGTGATTCTTCCCCTTGGAAAACAAAACCAAGCAAAACCAAATAATCAGGAAGACGATATGCTGTGGTCCATAGTGACCTCTGTCATGAAGAAGCCCAGCGATAAACAAACCATCCGCATTTACAATGAACAGGATAAAACCTTAGTGTGTGTTTTTTTTAGTGAAGATAAAACTGAATGTAATATAAAAGGGTGTCTGTGTCTGGCTGTTTATTAGCCATTCCATTTGATGTAGTTCATGGCGGGTCCACGTTTGCTTGATGTCTCAAGCTAATGATGCGTCCACACAGGGCCAGAGACATAGATGGCACAAGGCAGTTGCCATCTTACAGGTTTTGAGCAGAGGCTCTGTTGACACCGTCTTTATTGAAAATGTCCCTATCTGCTATGAAACCACACATTCCCAATCCATTTTAAAAGCACCCCTCTCCCCCTCCCCTCCCCCTCTCCAAATGCAGTGGTTAACCCAGGGATCTCAGTTATAGATTGCTCTAATTAACAGTGATTCTCTGTCAGCCTGTATGAATCCCAGATGCACTCAATTACCAGTAGAGCGCCAGCACATACATCTCATGAAAGCAACCTTTGCAAATCAGTGACCGTCATTAAGGTGAAAAAAAATGTCTGGCTTTTATGGAAAAGAAACTGTTTATTTTCATAAAATCAACACATCCTCATATGAACGGCAAACTGCTCACATTTAAGTTTTACACCTCCAAAATACATCAAAGGATATTACAGTAATCATATGTCTTTATAAATATTTGGTACAAAATCTTACAAGGTACAAAGCAAATTAGTACATAGAGTTGTCTAGGTTCCCAAAGTCACTGTAACAAAGCACTAGATCATTGAACCACACAGCAACCATGATCTACCACATACTCCCAATACTGTAACATGACTTTAGCCCAAAGTCTACACTTGCAGTGTCATAAAATGCTTAAGCACACGAATCTCAAAGCATGGCTCCTTTCTGGGCGAAAAAAAGCCAGCAGTAGCCAGGTGGCATCTGCCATCATAAGACAGAACCAAATGTCTTTTGTTGTTTCACAAAACACAGATAAATGCAATCTCAAGTTTAAACTCCTGGTGGCACAAAGAAATAAAACCACTGAGGGTTCATAAATTCACCTTCAACGGATTTAGACTATAACATTGTGGATAAGTTTACTAAAACAGACATTTGACTTCAACTCTCAAATTGATTTTTTTTAACAGGTCATCATCACCTGTGCATTGTGCAGTGTGCAGAGTGCTGAGTGGAGGTTAACTGAAATAAACAAATACATTTAGCACACATAAGATCCCCATCTTTATTCACAGAAAACAAAAAACAAAACAAAAAACCAAGTTCCTCAAATGGCAGTACACAGAAAATCAAAACATATACACATCATTGGGTGTTAAAGTTCTGGCTCGACATTTTGTGAACACTGCACAGTCACAAAAGAGTGTACGTCATCGACGTTGAGAAACATTCACTGAGCATAATGTGGTCCTCATGTCTCCACTCCAAAGGAGGAAATAATGCTGATGTAGCACTTCCTCATTAAGGATGAAACACTCTCCACAGAAGAGAGGAGACTGTGTACTCGCCTGTAATATCCATGTCTATGACAGCAGAAGAAATCTGTAACCAGTTAGACATTCTCCAATATTTTGGTTTTTCGAGAAGGAAATGGACACTGTACTTAAGTCACTGAAGAAGGACTTGATTACTGATTACTGATTATTGAGATGGCCTCAGCCTTTATCACTGGGCAGTGTCCTTCACAACACATGCAGTGCCTGCAGTGCCACAGAGATGGCACAATAAAGTTAGAAGCACCAGAATGCTTTTACAATCCTTTGATTCCCTTCATAAGGGAAGCCCACTTCCTCTTCAGTGTCTGCCTGGCACAAAAATAACAAACAAACTGCTTGATGCCACAGAAAGAGAGAGAGAGAGGGAGAGAGAGAGAGTGAGGGAGAGAGAGAGTGAGGGATAGAGAGAGAGAGAGAGAGAGAGAGAGTGAGGGAGAGAGAGAGTGAGGGATAGAGAGAGAGAGAGGGAGAGAGAGAGTGAGGGATAGAGAGAGTGAGGGAGAGAGAGAGAGGAGAGAGAGAGAGGGGGGGAGAGAGAGAGTGAGGGAGAGAGAGAGAGTGGAGAGAGAGAGAGTGAGGGAGAGAGAGAGTGAGGGATAGAGAGAGAGATTGGCGGAGAGATTTTGCGGCATCAGTTACAAAAAAGAGTCAAGGGCACTTTTGTTTTAAAGAAAAAAAAATCGGGCTGCATATTCCACTTTCCTTAACAGAAACGGATTCTGTTTTTCTTAGTTTTCTTCAGATTGTTTTTTCCGTCTTTTCTCAGCGAACGCTCCGTTTTTGGGATTCTCAGGAGTCCCTGTCGCTGTCCTCGCCCCCGTACATGTCGGCGAGCTTGCGGAAGCGCGGTCCCCACTCGCTGAGGTAGTTGTAGTCTTGCTCCCCAGGATCCTCCGTGGACGCCGAGCCCAGCGAGCTGAGCGACTCGGCCACTGAGCCGTTGCCCTCGTAGGCGTAGGTGGCTAGCGAGTCGTACGGAGGCGCCGTGGGGTTCAGGTCATTCTCAAGCACCCGCTGGTTGATGAAGTCCCGCACGTCGGCGTTGTCCCGCGATGGGGGCATGCCGCCCGGTGCTGCCACGCTCCGCCTCAGCAGCGGCGGAGGCGCAAAGAGTGTCTCGGAGGGCATGATGTCCCGTCGCTGTTTGGCGGCCTCCTCCATGGTCTCGGGGTGGCGCAGGGCGCCGATGTCGAAGGCCTGCGTGTCCTCCTCTCCGCCGCCCTCGTCGTTGTAGCTGACCACGTTGTCCCGCACGTCCTCCTTGGAGATGATCAGGGGCTCCTTCTTCTTCTGCCTCTTCAGCGCAGCGAAGAGCACCACAATCACTGGAGGACAGAACAGGACACAGAATAGGCAGATATTAGAGAGCAGGTCACAGCCGAGGGGAGGCAGTCAACATGGAGACAGGAGAGAGAGAGAGAGAGAGAGAGAGAGAGAGAGAATGTTGGAGGACAGGTAGGTAGGCAGACAGACAGACAAACAGGCAGATTCATAGATAGACAGATTATTATCCATATACACTGACTCATTTGGGAAACAATTTCATCCAGAGCTATCTGCAGCACAGGTAGCCCACGCATCCTCATCAGCAGATAGATTGGCACAAGAACAAGGGAAAGAGAATGAAACGAAATGAAATGAATGTGGCGAATGAAAGCGATCCCTGTGTCTCAGGCAGGGCAGGCTGCGTTTGATCCTGATGTGCTTCTGCTGCTCCCGCCATGCGTGCAGCAGCCCCCCCACCCCCCGCAGCGCAGCGCTTCACACGCGTGCCCAAAGCCACAGTGCTCTAACGACACCCTTGCACTCGGCTGCCTGACTGCCCGGCTCCCTCCACTGGCCTCTCCTCCAGCAGGAGAAAGGGCCCTTGCGCTCGTTTCACATCAATTACCTCCAGGAACACATGCATTAGCACAGGGCGAACACGCGCATTAACTTCAGTGGTCCAGGCCTGATATGGGACCAATAATACGCTGTACTAATTACATCATTCTTCATTGTAATGACTCATACCTTTCTCTCACCGTTAAATATTCATTACTCAAACCATTGGGTCTAGGGAGCGACCTTAGACCTTTTCATGGAATGTGTCATCAGCTATCTGTAAACGCAGGTAGCTTGCTAGCCTAGAAATCTAGACGCACCTTAGCGGCAGCAAATGTAATTTGCAGCCAGGGTCGTCTAGCAACTCTCCGTTGGCTTGCGAGCTGGAAAAAACAAACCTCGGTCAGGCCAATCACATTGTGAATAGAACCGGTAGGCGGGCTTAACATAATGATGACAGAGTTGCGATGGTTCCGTGTGAATTCCCTACTACTTGAAAACAAAGAAGCTGGCTACTGCTGGTGAACAGCAGTCTTTCGAATCGGCTTCGGCCGAGATTCTTAAAGACTTAAAAAATAAAAAATAAAGATGTATTCAGAGTTTTGCCGACCGGCTATGACAAAAGTTTGATCTACCAACTAGCTCCGCTGGTGGGAAAACGCATGGGACTCATGGGTTGTAGCGCTATCCTATTGCGAGAGGGAATTTGAAAGACAACCATTTATCCCACCCCTCGGATTGAGCCCTGCCAAGAACCCTGGCATGTTCCCAGACCCAGCTGGAGCACCAGAAGTCCTCAAAAGGATGGAGAAGATAACTTTTAGTGGAAAGCCAGTGAACTGCATGAATGTACTGGCTCCAGGAGTGTTTTCACTAAAGCAGGTGCTTGATGAAATGGATACAGGTAAACAGAAGCTGCAGTGGCCTTTCCCTTTAGCCTGCTGCGGCCTATCCCTGGCAGAGTGGGCCAGGCAGATGGACGAGAGTGGTGGCCACAGGGGGAAACAAGCAGTGGTGTGTGTGTGGAGGAGGAAGAGGTGGGGGAGGAGGAGCTGGACGAGGAGGAGGAGGAGGTGGAGGGAGAGGAGGTGGAGGAGGAGGAGGAGGAGATGGAGGAGGTGGACGAGGCGAAGGCAGGGCTGGCCTTAAAGCTGGCTGCACTTACGGAGCAGGATGATGACACACAGCAGGATGGCTACCAGGGCGCCAGTGCTGAGGCCGGCCACTCCGGACTGGGCCTCCGCGTTGCACATCTCCATGTTGCCGTCGCGGTCGCACGTGCACACCCGCACCGTGAGCGTGCTGGTGCTGCTCTGCATGGGGTAGTCGCCGTCGGAGATGACCACGGCGAGATGGAAAGAGCTCTGCTGTAGCCGGCGATAGCCAGTGCGGCGGGTGAAAATTGATGCCGTGCTATCTGAAAAAGGCAGGGGGTGAAGAGACATTAGAGACAGATCTTCTATGTGTTTGCTTGAATGATCTGCAATCAAACGTGTTTAATGGTGGAGTTTTGAAGTGGGTGCTCATTAAGTAAGGCTAACAAGAGCAAAACAATGTGGTGCAAAACTCTTCTTTAATTAGCTCTTCTCTCCACAAGTTTCCGAAACATGCTGCTCTCAGTAAACAAGGGCATTTAAGGGCATTTGGGTTTGGGTTTGAAATGTCTTAACAGCACAACAAAAGAGTTGTGGTTTGTATGTTGATTGTTAGTGTTATCCTGTTGCATTATTTTACTGATATTTATATTTTTATTTAGGCTTTTTGTGACTTTACATTTTGTGACTTTACATTGTTCATTTTAATTAATGTAATGTGTATTGATGTATCAAAGTCACTTTGGACAAAAGTGTCTGTTGAGAACCACAAACATAAACCTAACTACAATACATTCCCTACAGTGACAGCAATGGCATTGCAGACATGTCCATGTCTAGCCTGTGAGCTGTGGCCTATGCAGAGATTGCAGGGCTTACTGGGGTGATAGGCTCAGGAAGGGATTTACCTTGGTTGTCTTTCAGAGTGAAATTGGGTCTAAACTCTAAACTCTCCGGGGCCAGCTTGAAGAAGAAGCGATGGCCACCGGCAGGATCGTCTTCATCCACTGCTGTGATGGTCTGAATTTTCTGCAAGAGAGAAGCCACAGGACAATGAATTCCTTCAGCTGAACTCACAACCTGGGAAACACATGCAGAACCCAGTACACTTTATGTGTCTTTGAATGATAGTGGAGAAGGACAACGAAATGACAAATGATAGCCAGGACTAAGTAAAAATCCATTTCTCTGGTAGCGAAAAAAAAGTAATTTAAAATGGCACTTGAATTTGAAAGTGCCACAATTCACACGCATTTCACACATGACCAATTCTTTCCTGTCCTGATATGCGGCACTTATTAAAGCTGCTTAATAGCCTTAACCTTTACCCCAAATGAGTAGTTAACAGTAGAGAATGAGTTCCCTCAAAAATGACTATTTCCATCCATGGGAGCAATAAGAGAGGAAAGACAATTAGCGAGAAAAAAGCTTCTTCTAGTGTGTGACGGAAAAAAAATCCACCTTTCCATTTAACACCTCAAAAGTGAAATAAAGGCTATTCAGCCCAAAGCCGATTTATTTGTGTCAAACGAGGAGCAAAACAAACACTGAGGCAGGCTATGTAATGAATGACTTGCTCAACCTCTCGTCAACATGTTGGACTGCTCATTAGGGAAAACATAATTAGCTTATTAATTACTTCCTTTTTGGTTGCTGCATGTAGTAAACAATGCCGGAGAAAGGGGCTTGGATGACAACAACAAAAGCAAGCGCACACTGGCTCATGACTGAAATGGAAAAGCAGTCTGTCCGAAAACTCAACATTCTAAACTGTGTCTACCCCCCCCCCACCACCACCACCAACACCACACACACACGCATGCCAGTGCCTTTGACATGCATTTCAATTTACAGAAAGGCTGAGACTAGTTCTTGGTGTTTAACTGTGGCGAGCATAGGGCTGTGGTGCTGCGAGCTGTGTGCCATTGCATGACAAAAGGCGCAGGCTGTGGAAAGTGCAAGTGGGAGGACTGGATGGGGTGAGATGTGCAGAGATGGACAATAGGTCGGGATGAACACCGAGGCGGCTGGAACGTTATCAGAGAGTGGCTCTGGAAGGCTGACAGATGTAACAGTCATCACAAAAGAAGGTCCGCAAGGCCAATTCGTGGAGGCGGGTGGGGTGGGGTGGGGGGATTGGAGTGTGTGTGTGTAGGGGGGTGATCATCACCACCGCTGCCTATCTACCTGCACATCTCTGCGTGGGTACTTTAGCAGCCAGTGCTGGGCTGTGAAACCTGATGGGGAGTGCATTAGTGGATTTTTAATGGACGTGTCTAGCCCCTCCTGACCCGTCCTGATACAGGTTCATTTTCCCCATAGACTGACACTGTGATGAGACTACAGGTTCATTTCCCCCATAGACCGACACTGTGATGAGACTACAGGTTCATTTCCCCCATAGACTGACACTGTGATGAGATTGAGTAGAAGTGTACCTGGCCAGACTTTGCATTTTCACAGACAAACGTCTCGTAGAAGGATGCGAGGGTGGGTGCGTTGTCGTTGACGTCCAAGACACGGATAAACACTGGAACACTACTCTTCTGCTCCCGATTGTCTGGTGAAAGACAAGCAGTGCTGTTAGATAAAATATGCCTTTGTGTGTGTGCATTATCTATAATTGCCATGCTTTGTATTACTGCAATTGTGGAACACTGACAACTGAAGCCCACTCAAAAAGCAGAAGTAGATTTCTCATATTCCCAGCCAAGCTTAATTAAATTCCTCTTGTGATATCTGACAAAGCTATCCACACAATTAGCTGAATGTCAATAGAGTAACGGCTCAGAAGAAACGTCAGTCTCAATTGATTACCTCAGACTCCGTAATAGAGAACAATAGGGGGAGATGAGACCAATACCTCAGTGCAACACCAGGGCAATCAAGCCATGATGGGCTTGTTATTCATTTACCTACGACAAGCCAGTGCCAACTGACTGTGTGACCAACAGGGGAGAGACTTGAGGGGAAAACTAAAGGAAGGGATTTCAAACAACATCACTGACTGGCTTTAATCATCAATTAAAAAATGCAGCACATTTATGGCTCTAATTGAAATGGTGGGCAAAGTTCAAAGTCTATTTAATAGCTATGCAAAATCCATATGCCAATTTAATACCATGAGCAGCATCCTGGACAGAAATACAGGTGGGTCAGCTTCACACACCACAATATAACTTTAGTTCATGCCTGAGATACTTGCTCACTGAGTGACCTGGACCCTTAGCTACCCTGGGTAGGTTTGCTTAACGTAAGAAAGACACTCACTGAACTCAGTGGCAACAACAGAGATGTTATGCCAGGCTGCCTTCTCCCGGTCCAGGGACTTGAGCAAGTAGATGGAGCCGTTTCCTCCGTGAACATTAAAAACACGATCTGGATCCGTGTGTCGATCAATGGAATACCTTGAAAGAATGGAAGAGAAAAGTTACCCCTGACTGCTAATTGGCCATTTACAGACCACACAGAGAGCACTGCCTGTTGGACTCATGCACACAATAATAAGTCTCACAAAGTGGCGGCTACAAAGATAACGCTTTGGCAAAAGACAAAGGTGACTACAGACTACTGAAAATCTCTGTCCTTTGCCGCTGGCTGTCAATTCCCTCTCTCTCATTTTCTCCCCACCCCACCCCTCTCTCTCTCTCTCTTTTAGACACATGCAATCATTCACAGGGATTGTTCAATTTCCTAATTGGCCTCCTGGTGTTTGGAGCAGTGGTGTTAGTTGTTCTGCCTCTGATGACTCCGATAATTACATGCCCCAAGGTCCCGTTCCCAGTCAGAAGAGGGACCTATAATTGCACTCCTCCGCTCGTCCCCTATTTGCTCTGCCACTCCTGGGGAACAGGCTGCCGTGGGACGAGATGGAGAGCCACGTAAATCAGCTTGATCTTCAGTGGGAACAGCACTCTGATAATATGCTAATTTGCTTTAATAATGGCTATCTATTACAATTACCTGCACGAGAGCTGTCTGGAGGGGAAGTGGAGGATGTGTGTATTAAGCGAGAGAGAAAGTCAAGCGTTTTTCATTTGTATTCGTAAACAGGCTCAGTGAGGATGCTCTGAATGAGGTTCATAAAGATTAGCAGGCATGTCTGGTTCATTATTTTAATTGCAGTGTTTCTATGTCTCGAGAATGAATGTCTCTATATGTGTGTGTATATGTGAGTATGCATGTATGTATGTATGTATGCATATGTTTATATGTAGGTTTGTATTGTCTGTGTATGTATGTATGCATGTCTATGTATGTAGGTTTATACTGTATATGTATGTTATATGTATGTATGTATGTATGTATGTATGTATGTATGTACCGGTATGTATGTATGCATGTAGGGCACATAAGAAGAGAGCCCCACCTGACAGGGTCGTGCCGGATGTCGGGGTCCATGGCACTGACGGAGCCCACGGTGGAGCCGGCGGCGGTGTTCTCCTTCATCTCCATGATGTAGGTGAAGCGCTCGAACACCGGCGGCTCGTCCACGTCCTCCACGCTGATGCGCACGGTGGCTTTGCTGACCGCCTGCATCTGCAGGTCCACCAGAGGACGCGGGTTCTGCACCTGGATCTTAAGGTCATAAGACTTCTTCCTCTCAAAATCCAGGGGCTGGAAGCAAAGGTTAAGAAACAAACACAACAATGAGTAAGCTTGCCTTCCCACGCAATAACCCTGCTCAGCCAAGGATTTAAGGAGACATGGCCTCTGCTGAACCTTATTAGAACATTGGACATGTTACATCTACATATTAGTTTATCTAAACCAATTTACAAATGAGGCTTAACATTCATTGCAGAGGAGACCTTAGGGTAACATTAAATTCTATTTTACAAACTCCATGAGACTAGAAGAGGATGATAGTGCAGAAGTTTAAGTACCAGGCACAATGTAATCAAATGAGATAGTAGTAGAAGGAGGTAGAAGGAAGAAGAAAAAAGTAAATCAATGGTAAGTGTGTTGGGTGATGATGCACCATGATCTCATAGAAATAAAACGATCTGACATGGTATTGATGCAGCCAAGAACAAAAGCTTAAAGACTCCAAGGAAGTTTCACCTTTTTAACACTGAGCACCCCTTCCTGTGTGATCCTGTCAGTGGTAATATCAAACATGTCCTGTCCATCTCCACCGATGATGCTGAAGTCCATCTCGGCGTTGACGCCAATGTCCCTGTCAAAAGCCTTCACCCTCCCAATGGGAGTGCCCATCTCTGTGGTCTCCGGGGTACTGAACGAAAAATCACCTGCAGTCGGGGAACAGCACACAGACACATGAGCGGGCCAGGAACCAGGGGGACAGCTGATGATAAAGGACGCTCCGCTAGTTTCCATAACTTCACACAGATGCGCCAGCTGTAATATTAGAGAAAGGGCTTAAAGGCATCAAGCCCCTAATGCCTGCATCCAGGGGACTGAACTGCCTGTTGGGCTTTATTTTGTTGCTGGAGCTCCGGAGAGCGGGAGCTGTCGAAATGGAGGGAATTAAGTGCGCCGAGTCCCTTTCCTCCGTCTGAATCAGGATTATCACACCGACCTCGTGCACTTTGCGAAGCTCATTGTGCCATTTTTATTTGGGAAACCATTTCACTTCCATTTCATTCCCGCCAGCACCTCTGCTCTGCCTTTCAGCAGTGCTGGCTCAGATACATATCCCCCACAATTTCTGCACACGTTATCATCACCGCACATAACTATGGGGATTCTTACTTGTGAGGAATCGGGGAGGGTTGTCGTTGACGTCAGTGAGCGTTATGTTGACGATGGTACTTCCTGTGAGGCCTCCCCTGGATCCGCCCATGTCCTTGGCCTCAATCACCACCTGGTAGTGCTCCCGCTGTTCCCTGTCCATGTCAGAGGGCCCCAGGGCTGTCCTGATGATGCCTGAAGGAAAAAAAAAAACTTCAACCTGCATACTGTCTGGCAAGCACATTTTACACTGCACATATCTAACCACATCAGGAGAGATAAGGGCTCTAGTAGGAGAAGACTGACCGGATTGCATGTGAGAGACGGATTTGTATTGATTTCTCCAGGACATTACATAGGTACACAGTCACCTTGCGTCTGATGGAAATCAGTGGCTGATTGACAGATAGCTGTCCGCACAAGTAAACACATTCAGCGGCTATTGTGCTGCAAGGTGAGACGACCGCTTGTACAGCTGTGTCTTTGATGACGTGACTTGACCAAAACCAGTGGATGTTCAATGTCTGCTGTGTTAAATCATCAATATATGAAGGTCTTTTAACAATACAAGGAGGTGGTCAATTTAACCCTACTGTCCATACACAGATGAACCCTGGAGCAGATCTTTTTTTTGAATGGCGTACATGTTTCCAGATTACCCGTCCTGGCTGATAAACACGCAGCTTTTTGCAGTCTAGAGCTCTTAGAATGTCATGTCCTCTGGTGTGATACACACATCATCACCCGGGGTGCATCTGGGATAAACCATATCAGTGGTAAGCTGCCTGGTAAGCTGCATAAGGGGGGGGGCTTTTGTGTTTCCATTTCTCTCTTGTTTAAACATAGACCTCAATGGGAGATGTTCCAGATTGTACATTAGAAATGATTAAATTCGCTGGCTGTTATTATTATTATCACTCCATTTTTTTTTCTACTAGGGCAAAAAACACTGTGAGCCTGGACAATAATACCAGCTTCAGCCTGACTGGCCCTGTTTACTCTCCCAGTTGGCTAAAGGAAATGAAAAGGGTACTGACCTGTGGCTGGCTCCACTGAGAAGTAAGGATGACCCTGGCTGATGCTGTAGGCCAGCCTGGCCGCCATGCCGAACATTGAGTCGTCTGCGTCCTCGGCTATTACCTGGGTCACGGATGTGCCTGTGAGAGGCCAAACAAAAACTCCATCAAAAAAAGGGGAGATCGTGTTTTATGGCTTCCCAATCTTGTAGTGTGGCTTAAAACGCCATCCTTAGGGTCAACACCAATAACATGAACCATATTTGACCTTGAAGTGTTTGCCTTACACCCATCTTAGGTTTTTGAGTAGATATTACTTGTACTAAAATATTTAAAGATAATTTACAGACACCAGGGTGTTGACGTCTACATATGTTTTGTCTCCATCAGCTAGAGGTCAGAGAGGTCACTAAGCTCTCATCTCACATATGACAGTCAGCGTTCAGTAGTGTTTACCTGCATTCGACCTCTCTGGGACGGTGGCGTAGTAGACCTCCTGAGGGAACTTTGGCTCGTTGTCGTTGATGTCGTGGACCTTCACAATGAATTCCGTCTCTGGCTCCAGTGGGTAGCCCGTTTTCCTGTTGACGGCCTGGGCCCTCAGGATGTAGCTGGCCTTGGACTCGCGGTCCAGACTCCGTGTGACGTGCAGGTCCCCTGTTTGCTCGTTGATAATGAAGATGGTGCCCGCTCCTTCCCCGTTGAGCACGTACCTCACGGTCTCATCCTCCTTATCCATATCGGAGTGCAGCTGTTAACGGAAAGAGAAGGTGGTGTTCACATGGACGAAATTCGGCAGGGAAAATGGAACGAGCTCCCGTGGTCCTGAAGCTCTCAAGTCGCACTTAGCAGAAGTCAATTCAGCTCAATGCCATTCACTCACAGGTGCTAAATAAGAAGAAGGTGATAAAAAAGTAATTTCCCATTAAAGTAATGTCAGCTTGATTGCATTTTGCGCTACAACAAAAGGCAGGATGTTCAAGGCAACTGCTTTTGATTGCTTGTGAGAATCAAACGAACATGCAAAATGTACACACAAAATGGCTTTCTACCCCTAACATTGCATTCTGAAAATGGCATCCTGTTTCCAGAAAATAAGGGTTAATGAACTTCCTCACCACATTGACACCTGAAAATGAAGAATCAAATACCGGTAATTTGCATTTCTAATTAACTTGCAGTCAAAAGATCACAAGATAAAAAATAAAAAAAACTCTGAGGATGTTATCGCTCAAATATGTGCACATACAGTAGGTTTCCTAAAAGTAAATAACTCACTATAAATCACCGATCAGTATTAAAGTGAATGACTTTTGAGTTACTTTTCAGATACAAAAACAATGGCAGTGTGTTTTAAACACATTTCATTGAAAAACCTCAATAACCAGTGAGTCAGTGTTACAGCAAAAGTCAAACTCAAAAGCTTTTTTATATAAATAAATGAACACTCTGAAGATAGACAGCTGTGATCACGGGCCAAGCCACATCGCTGTGTCCTGAATAGGAATTTCTCTTTCATTTGTTTTTGATGCTAATTTGAACTGAAGGTGACTGTGAAACCTGGAATTTTTCATCTCGCTCACTTCCCTTTTTTCTGAATTCCCTCTTGTGCTGACTACTCTCTCATTCCTCTCTCTTCTAGGGTGAACTGCACATCCATAGTCCTGTACTGATGATTATTATTCAACCTTCAACTCTTTTTAGTCATAAAGATTTAAAGAGAACATTCATGCACAGTTGTCAGGCATCATGCAGATACACCAGATATTTCGAGTCTCTGCAGAAAGAGAACATTTAGTACAATTCATCTGGAACCAAACATTTGGCTGTTCATTTGGAGGTCAGACGTAAAATGCTACATTTATTTCATTACATTTACTGAGGTGACTAGTAAATTGCAGTCTACTTGTAAAGTCTTTTGAGTGGGAGAAAGGGGCATTTCACCTACAGCACAGTAAAATATATTCACTGCCAAAAGATTCACTTTTTCAGCTTTCACTTTGAAAAACTTGACTATACCCCCACCACGGATTACACCTATTAATTGTTCTGATAGGCAGTTTCCCTAAACAATGATCAAGTTAATTAATCTCTACACTGCCGTTCATACCCTCACACTTCAGCTGAATCACACTGAAATCACACCTCACACAACTGCCTATCAAAGATTGAGGCCTAGTCCACACGTACCAAACTGATCTTTTTTTCCTCCGTCTTCCCTGGAACCGTATCAAGAATATTTGCGTCCAAACGGATCCATTTCAACACGACTCAACACGTTACTTCATACCCCTGGCCTATAGGTGGCACTGTTTCTTTACAGAAATTGACCAAAACTTGCGCTTTACAAACAGACAGAATGGGCTACGACGAAATGGCTAGTGCAAGGAAACCAGAATTGTTTGTGTGGACTGATGGTGAACTGTCAACTGTAGTCAACTGTAAAACTAATAAACTTTATTTTACGGTCTGTGAAGGGTGCAGTCCCGTCCTTTATTTGGCTAATGCAGGTAGGCCTACTAATCACCTTTACTTTCTTTGGTTGTAGGATAGTCCGTGATTCACATTGCTTTTGGCTATTACCGCAATTAGGCTACTAAACGCAAGGCTTACCCAAGTTCTAGGCTATTCTGTCGCCACATTTATAATATTGCTATAAAACCTTTGTTAGTAACAGTCAATACTTTTGCCTGCATCAAATCGCGCATTCGCATTTAGTGTGCTACCATCGGCTTAACGTGAGTTCTAAGCGTCTTTGTATGCTTATATCTGATTTCACTCGACTGTGAATGCATGTATTTTGTAAGATAAATGTATGACACTGGCACTACGGACAAATTAATGTAGCCTAAACTTACACCGCACTTTCCTAATAACTTAAGTTCTCTCGCGTCACTGACAGTAGCTAGAATTCATAAAAAAAACACTGGGAAAAACAGAGTTCAGTCCACCAAGTCATAAGCTATCAAAAGCCGCAGCACCAGTTGTGATATTTATCTTACGGAGTGTAATCGTAGGTAATGTCATGTATGAAAACTAGTATTGTTAGGCAATACTATAAGTGCAAGTCCAGGGCAGCTGAGGTGTGGGGATGACATCATCGATACGCAAGCAGGATGTGCGGTTTCGCTGTCTAAACGAATTCAAACGGGCTACGGTTTCAGATTTTTCCACTCTGGGACCAGGTTTCAAAAAAGTGCGGTTTTCGGGCATTGCGTTTACAGGATTTGTTTGGACGCTCGGCCAAGACGAAGCAAAACCTCTGCGTTTAACCTGCGTTTAACAGGCCCCAAGCCCACTGAAGATGATCAGAGCAAGTTCAGGTCCAATTCACCATACCTTGCCTATGTAGAGATTCTCTGATCCAGTATACTCCTCCTGCAGGAAGAACTGATTCCACATCCAGCCTCGCTTCGCTCGCCTGAGAGGCACTCCATGTTTTGATTTGTGTTGGTCCATTTCCTTCCCCACTACCCCCCCAGAGCCCTGAAAAAAGACCATGCCGTCTACACCAAGGGTCGCGGCAGCCCACAGCAAGAGCGCAAGGTAAGTCCTCATGTTGTGTTCCGTGGAGTTAGTGCTGAGCAGCCCGGGGATCCTATCTGTTGAGGCCGTAGAACTTTGGCAGGCTCATAGTTCGCTGGATGAGTTGTGAGATAGGGCGTACCTGTGGGAACAGGACAAACACAGATAAGTGCTTAAATAGATTTAAACCTGGTGGTGGCGGCCATTTTGGATTTCTCCATTTTGAGGCATAATGGAACAGTTCTTAAGCTTGGCATACAGAAAATGAATTCAGCACCTCTCAATACCCCTTAATCATGTATGCCATAAATTAACACAAAATGCCTTCAGCACTTTAAATAAGTACATTTTCAGAAATTCTGCCTATTCTAATTTGGAAATGTTTACTATACTGTATACTGTTACATTCTGTGCTTTACTCCACTGTGGGTGTGTTACATACAGGGCTTAAATTTCACTGCTGGATTGCGGGTATTGCGCATAATTTGTTCAAGTCCCGCAACTCTAGCCATCATAATGCGAGAAATTCCCGCATACACTTTTACAGCCTGTCTGATGACGTTAATATAGCCTAATCATTAAGTGGCGTGAATGCGGTGCTATTGAGAGAGAGAGAGAACCACTTTGCGCTTACGCAAATAGGCTACGCTACCATGGCAAACTTTTACATCTGGAAAGAGCTCCTTGGTAACTATCCTGCTAGCTCAGGTCACGTCAACACTTGATCCCAGAAAGATTGTCTTCGACATGTTAGTTTTTTTAACATTTATTGTATCTAATGACATAGAAAACATAATGATTTGCATACACATACCGAGACTATGCACAACTTTTATTCACTAGCGACTACAGCCTAAAAACCGTCAGGTTGAAGGGGGCTAATTACTCCATAGAATTACTCTCAGGTATTTTCTTAAAGTGACAGGCACTGAATTACACCTACTCATCACCAATGTGCACTCAATTGGACCTACACACCACATTAAAGATATGCCTAAGTGTTATAGGTTAAACGTCAATATGAGGCATTCAAATTACTAAATATGTTTAGCTACTATAGTAATTACTAGTAAAATGCTATACTTTAAAAAAAATGCATTATTAAATAAATACACTCTATATGAATTCAAAAATATATGATAGAAACATATCACATAAGCTATCATTTTCAGTGTGTGTTTGTGTGTGTGGAGAGAGTCAAGCAGAATCTAGGATGTCCACTGTTGTGAATGATCCCACTACAGTATATATTGCTGATGACGTCAGGGTGGTGGGGGCCCCAAAATCAAACACTTTTTTTTTTTTTTTTTTAAAGTATCAAGTATTGAAATCGCAATTCTTGACTTGGTATCAGAATCCCAAATTGTGTAAATCCCCCCTACATGAATAACCTAAGGGGGGAATTCCCCCCCATTTTGAAAAATGAATTTTAAGCCCTGTACATATGAGCACTGTATATTTGCATGGAGTTGTAGGATTTACCAACGGAATACATTCATTGAGTCCTAGAATTTTATTTGTTTTATTTTCGCAGAGGTTTCCAAATCAACCAACCCCTCTGGATAAGTGCCATGTTATGCGTAATGAGGCTATAATATGTATCGTTGCAATTGTCCCCATTTCCCTCTCAGAGGACCTGGATGGAGATGCAGTACAAAGGGCTGCTGCATTTGAAAGAATTTATGAAAATGAGGCAATATTTCATTCCTACACACACACACACACACACACACACACACACACAAGATTCGCAGACTGTGGGAAAGTGGGGTACCTTGTGACCTATTTAAGAGGGTTGGAGATTAACATGGAGACAAATACAAGATTGGAACACACACTGTGTTTACATTCACCCACACCACAGAATTTGTGCTGACTTTAGTGAAGGTAGAAAGGCAGGAGACATACTGAATGAAATAAAATAAAATTAAAGATTGATATCTAGTTGATGAAACATGCACAGTTCCGAAGCATATTCATGCTTAATAACTTATATAAATGTATAACTCCAAGCGACAACTGCATTCCTATCTCCTACAAGGAAAAGTGTGTGTGACTTGACTTAATAAAAGCCAGAATATTCTTGAAAATAAAAAATAAAATAAAAATGAGAAAAAAACTTGATAATGAACTTCTAGAGAATGTGTTTATGAACACATCCACACCCACAGCCTGTAACCAGCAGCAGTCTAAGTAATGCCATAGGGAGTGAGAGTCAACACAGGGCAAAAATGTTTAGAACAGCAACAGAACAAATGCTCTTTAGTACAGGATGGGGATGCACAATACTAGATTGAACAAATATAATGTCCGCAACACTGCTTTTGACTCCCAATTATTTAATGCACAACAGGCAACGTTTCGACACTGCTGGGTCTTCTTCAGGCAAAATTTTAGTTTTAGTATAGTTTTCTTTTGTCCTGCACCTGCCAGAAGGTGGGATGTGCACACAATAACTGTTTGCTGATGCACAATACTAGAACATCAATACACATTCACAACCTCTGGTGTTCTGTTAAAACATATAGGGGGTGGGGTGGGAGGTGAGTGATTGTGTGTGTGTGTGTGTGTGTGTGTGTGTGTGTGTGTGTATGTGTAGTTCCCTTAATTCATAGTTCATCATTATTATAATTATGTGCATATTTACATGTATGACATTATCACTGAAGTAAGGCTGCCTTGATTTTCACTTGTTATTCACTAACGTTATTTTCTTCCTGCATCAAAAAGAAAACACACGGCGTTCCCCTAACCCTGGATAATCAGGCATCAGCCGTGTAGCCGCTCCCTATTCCCACACCGCGTCTGTGTCTATGTGTGTCCTCCAGCAGCAGCCTGGCCTTGCTCCCCTTGCCTCTTCCCCAAGTGCAAAATTGCAAATGTGATTGCTGACAATGGTGAGGCAAGAGGGGTGTGTGGTGTGGGGTGGTGTGTGTGTGGGGGCAAGGGCACGCCTATGTGTTTTTTAGTTGTTTTCCCTTTTCTCCCCCTACGCCTTGCATCTCATTGGAGTGCCTGCAGTTTTCATGATTAACAGTGTGGCTGGTGACATTTGCATGTATTCCTTCATCAGTGTAAAAATGCCATAGGTCAAATTTGCCTGCGTGATGGCAGCAGAGGGTGACATGAGGGAGATCCACCGCCTTTAAAGCCACTGCAGTGCGGCCAACATCGGCCATCTGACTCAAATACATCTATTTATTTCACACAGCCACACAAGATCACAAAACTGCCAAAATACCGCTGCATGGTGTTTGCCACCCATTCACTTCCATTAGGTCGAGCCTTATGAAATGCCCTTAATTGCATATGATAACAATGGACGTGGGGTGTATTGATTTGCTGTCACATCAATGAGGCTGACTGCACAATGTGGATGTACAAGTATGTTCAAAGAGTGCATGGAAGCATATGTCTAATCGTCTTAAGTGTTCTTTACAGCTTTCTGGAGGTCAGTGCCTTATTCATCAACAGCATACAGCCCCTCGATTCCTAAGACACCCCCCCCACAGCAGCACGTTGACCTGGTAGAACAGTGGAGTTGTGCGGAGGGGAAGTTGACTGAAAATGAAGTCGCTCTGGCACACGGGGAGTCAGCAGGGATTAGTGGAGTTTGGGCCACAACATGTCTGCTAGTTCATTTATGAGTCTGTCCCGCTGTGAGAGAGAAGCCAGGGGAGGGCTGTGCGATCCCCCGCTGCCCATACACATAGTGATAAACGCAAAAAAGCCTTCAGTGTGACACAGGGATTTCATGCTACGATGTGTCTCTGATGTCTGAATAATTCCACAAAATCATTCCACAACGAAATGTCATCCCAAGTAAAAATGCTTTGATTTTACTGTGGGGGAGCGCTGTATGATAGCACAACCACCTTTCATCTCAGAATCCTCAGGATATTTGACAGGGGCAATGTTTGTTTATCTGACCTTAAAGTGTTTGTTTTGGGCCCTGGAGAGGATGTGGTCGACTCGTGAAGGTGGAGGAAGAAGCATAGACGACAGAAGCTTTGAGCCTTCTCATGAAAAGCTCCATGTTCTGTCGCAGCTCCCGCACAACCTCCGACTGACAAATTAACGAGAGCGGCCTATTTTCTTCATCTCACACTGAAACACTGTTATTTTCAGATGAGCCAGCCTAACATCTTGTCTTGTCCTTGAAACTACACTTGTTCTCTTTTTAATGCCTTGTTTTTTTCCGCCTCAAAGACACAGTCCCCTTTCCGGCTTGGAGGGACTGGAGACTGTGGGGATAAGGGGGCTGGAGGAGGAGGGGGGGGGGGGTGAAGCGAGCTGACAGGTGAGAGGAGGACGTGGAGCGGAGACACCTGTGGAAGACATGGGGAGTGTGCTGGCTGGGTAGTGAGGGCAGGAGGGCGTGTGTGTGTGTGTGTATGTGTGTGTGTGTGTGTGTGTGTGTGTGTGTGTGTGTTTGTGTGTGTGTGTGTGTGATGATGTGTGTGTGTGATGTGTGTGTGTGTGTGTGTGTGTGTGTGTGTGTGTGATGTATGTGTGTGTGTGTGTGTGTGTTTTGTGTGTGTGTGTGTTTGTGTGTGTGTGTGTGTGTGTGTGTGTGTGTGTGTGTGTGTGTGTGTGTGTGTGTGTGTGTGTGTGTGTGTGTGTGTGTGTGTGTGTGTATGTGTGTGTGTGTGTGTGTGTGTGCTCAGCATGGGTCCTGCTGAATGCCCCCACGACACGCCAGAGACAGCCATGGTAGTCCTTATGAATCCCAAGGGAGCAATTAGGAGTGAGAGAAGGAGAATGTCAGCCACAGGCGGCAGAGAGAGAGAGAGAGAGGGAGAGAGGGGGCGCGACAGCTAACGAGTAGTGCCGCTGGAAAAGCACAGACGAGCAGGTACGCTAATATGAGCTGGTGTCACAGACATGCATCACCCTCGGGCACTTAATGAAGAAGGTGGTCAGAAAACCCTCCATTAACTGAAAACGACTGGACCAAATGCACTCTGACATAGGCGCAATTACCCCCGCCCCCACACACACACCCATCTCAGTCGGATCAAGGACAACTTAATTTGGTGGAGAAGAACAGTGTCAAAATATGTAACATTGCATTCCTTTTATCGCATACTGCATGTATTTCATATTTGGTCTGCATGCATTTAATACACAAGTATGGGTCAGTATTTGGAAATACCTCCTTATGCCAACTAGCACTCAGTGGACGCAAGCCCCTGTGAGCAGATAGCATTTCAATTCGCTGACAGGCCCCCGACCAGGCTGGTCAGTGGAGGCTTGGGTACAGGGTTGGATGATTAGATGAGCACAAATCACATTTTGGTGGCAAAGTCCAAGGGAGAGCTGTGATCCTATTGCTTCTACTGAGAGCTTGAGCCAATCAGCCTACTCAATGTCGTCCCTTTGGGGTTAGTGGGTTGATCAATAGACATTGATCTATCTGTGGAGGTGGGGTGGGGTGAGGTGGAGAGAAGTGGCTGTCTAGACAGCGAATTTTTTGAAAGGGTGTTCTGGCATCACTTTCTTGGAACCTTCTTTGGCTTGGCTTACTCTTAGCCTAAATTGATTTATGAGCCTAATTCTAGATAGACATTCTGTGTTTTGTGCTAATTGTTGTTGCACACACTCAATATGCCTTTCAGGAACATCTGAGCTGTCACCTAAGATCATGGGTGCCTAGAAAAGGCGTTATTTTTTTTAATTATTTTTTTTTAATGATTGTCCTGCCTTGTCTCACTTAAGTTATGATGTATAAATGGCGCCTTAAGCCTACCAATGCCTGTAACAAAATTAAATAAATAAAGGAAATATAGAATTACATTTGGAGATTAATCCAAATGTGGTTAAAGTTGGCAGACAATTTTTTTGTTTACCACTCTTACTCTAGCTCCAAAAAGCACTCACTGTGCAAACTGTGGGTCCAATCTGGCCAATATGGCTGACAAATGTTAGTGAGTGTGAGTGCATCACAATGCCATGCTGCCCATGGTCTTTACAATCATTGAAGCAAACAGTGGTCTTCTCAGCGTGTCAGCATAATGGTGTCTGCAGAAGACAGTCACACCATATGAGACACACTATAATCCCAGGCTGGCCACGCGAGAACACACACACACACACACACACCACCACCATCACTGGCACGACTGTAATCTCCTCAGCAACATGTGTGCCCTAATCTGAACAGGGAGAGATAATGGCTCCAGAGGATATGGGTTCTGCTTTTTCCATTGCTGCTTCTTCTTCTTCTTCTTTCCTCTCTCTATCTGTCTTTCTCTCATGTCACCCACACTCACGTCTTCCCTGACTTCCCTAGCTGGGCTAGACTGGGTATTGTGCCACACAGCTATTGTCAGAGAGGGCTGCGTACACCAGATGGGGTGTCTTAATTATGTAAGGGAGATGGCCAGTGAGTGATCTGGATACAATGTTGTACAATTGTGTTTTAGCAACTTCCAATCTGACAATGTAATGGATGAAACGAATCACTACTCAGTGTCAAATGTCTTCTAATATCAATGCTGAAACAGACATTTATTCAAGAACCAACCAAGTAGAATCGAATCTATCTATATGGGTTAGCTAGCTTCAGTGCCAAAGATGTGGACTGATGACTACTAAGCGTGTGTGTGTGTGTGTGTGTGTGTCTGTGAGGGAATAAGGGGTTAGACTGCATCCTCTTTAACCCCAGGTCTGCGTTCACGAGGTGTTTGTTTGTGCCTTCCTCCTGTGAAGAGGTAGGAGGAGGTGGAGATGAGGGTGGAGAAGCCGTGAGAACTGTAGCTTTACGGCCGCTGAGCAAAGACCACAGCAGGAGCCTACAGGTCACTGCCTTCCCCTCCACATTGTAATACACTCTTGGAATGCAGTCATCTATTGCAATGCAAATTCTTGTGTGTCTGGCTCTGAGTTACTGTGTGTGTGTGTGTGTGTGTGTGTGTGTTTCTGTTGTTGTTGTTCTTCCATACAATGAGCAAACACACAAATCACACAGATTTAGAAGCTAAATAGAGCTGTAGAATCTGCCAGAGCCGAACTGACCGTATTGCTGTTAATAGTTTATTTTTACATGTCTAGCACAACCAGACGGCTTGACAGTACCATTAACTTGTCTCCAGATTTATTGCCACTTGCGTGTTTCGGGGTTCTTACTTCATTAATCTTGACAAGTAATGGACTGACAGGCCCCTCACTATTTAAGCCCTATGAGTCCTGGTCAGCATTTGAATGTTTCTACTTAAGCTAAAACACCCTCAATGTGTCAGAACTCATCTTATTCTATACCTCTTACCGTGCATTCTTAAAGCACTAGTATCGCAGGATTGCTACATAATGATAACAATGCTTTTACTCTGAAAGGTCCAACTAAACCATCTTAATAGCAATCATATAACCCAATGTGATATTGGATTTCCTTTTGTTAAATGGCCCTGTGATTTAATCTCCACAATGTGCAAAGAGGAGGAAATGGCTGATCTTGACATTCACTGACATTGACAAAAGGCTAGAAAAAATATGGAAATTACCCAAACCTAAGGCTAAATTAATTCAAAGAGAAACTGAAAAACTTTCAGGGAGCATTTTAGTGTCAGGGAGTCAGCAAGGCCACAGCAGAGATGCTTTCATGAGAGCAACTGCTTTTCTTTGGTTCTTATCCCTCCCACGCAAGTGACCAGCGCCCAGCAGGACTACCCCCACCTGGAGGCTGATCTAGCCAGTCTTCAACGTAAACCATTGTTCCTTAGCAATCCACCTTCTGAAACACACATTTGTGCACCCTTAAGCATGGCTGTGACCTGCTTGCCCATTCGCCATGCAGAAAGCTTGAATCATTGGGTAACAATATCTGTGGTCCTGTGACCTTCCAGCCAGAGACTGACACAGAAACCGCAAAAATGCATAAGAGTTACACAGGGCTCATTTAAATCATCTCTCAAGACTATTGATGAGGCTGAGAAAGAGTACTCCAATTTCACTGCTGAAGTCTACTTCATCACCTCACTGTGCCCACATACTGTACAAGTGAAGGACTATGGGAGCTGGGCAACTCAAAAGACAATTAAGATGATGAATGCACTATGGATCTATATATATATATAAAGACTAACTGGACTCTCGTTTCATCATATTTTACCGCTTGATTACTTCTCTTATGGTAAACGAGACAAATCATATGTCAGACCTCCTCTGTGTTACTAGGTGTAGTAAACATCCCATTTATCTGTTTATTGAATTATTTAACAGGAAATCAACACCTGCTGCAGGGGGTCTCGTTCACTTTACATGTGTAGCATGTTGACAATATGCTGCAGAAAGGAAAGAGTGTGACGTATAAGAAGGGCTAGGGCTAGTGCTGGGTCAGTCATGTATTCCGTCTTTACTGTCTCTACTGTAGGCCCCAATTATAACTAAACTAAGGACAGCACTTACAAGTCACTGAACACAAGTTACAAAAACATCTAGACCACACATAGAGGCTATTTGATTCTTGTTCCACAAATGGATTAGAATACACAGAGTTAGCAGACACTGGAAACTTTCTTGTAAATGGCTAGAAATGTGAAATATGCTATATCTCTTCATGAGAACAGAAGTCAAACGCCACTAGAGTTGAGACCCATGTCAGAGGTTACACACTGGATTGACCTAGGGAGTTGAGGGTCATTGTAATTAAGTAGTAGAGGTCACATTTGTCTGACCTTCTTCTGGTTGCTGAATAAATCTTAACTCAAATGCTCGCCATTAAAATTCCTGATATGTTTAGCTGAGCGCATTTCATCCATCAACAGGTGAATCTGTATTTCTAAACATTAAACTGAATATGATTCATTTCATAAAACTGTAATGGCTGAAATCACTCCAGAATAATTGCTATTAATTTGTGTCCCATTTTTCTCAATCAGTCTGAATCATGTTCATATGCTCTGCATGAAAATGTAATTTGATATATTGTACTTACTTTAGATAATCTTGGGCAGGATTAACTTTACCACAGATCAGTATCCTGCTTGAAAATCTACTAATAGTCCACGTTAAACGGCAGTAAATACACCAGCATCAAACCAGCGCAATATATTATTAGGCCTAGGCCCTACATCCATCCAGTTATCACAGTAATCTCTCTCCCTCACTGTCTCGTCTGCAAACATACCATTGGAGATAGGCTACCATTGTTTCTTAAGAGTAGGCTACAAAGAGAGAAAATTGACCTAATTACCGCACAAGTTCGTTAGCCTACACAGCGTTCTTTTCACCCACTCTGGCCTAACGTGGACCCCATACAGAAGGGTATATGTAGAAAGGACACTTATGAGAAATGGAGAGCTCTGTATCGTTCATAACTAGGCTACAAACGTGTCCAAAGCAACAGTCTAACCCAGACTGCATGTAGCTTTGTTTCCACTAATTAACGAACCATGAAGAAACAATGATATGCCTTCAATTGTTATACGTAGCCTACGCTAAATACTCGCCTTACTTTTCACAGTGTTTTTTAAGGGTAGCCTATTCCGACGATGACAAAAGTGGAGCGCAAGTTAAATAGTTAATTGCAGCCAAAAGTTACCTGCCTCCAAATCATTTCTGTTATCTGCGGACTACTTGTAGAGGAAATAAACAATTGCATAGTAACAGACACGTATAACGATTTTATACTAATGCTTCCCAGAAAACAGTTCATTCGCATATCTTAGACAGGTAGGCAGTTGGGGAGGCGGCAGTGTCAAACGCAAACGTGCTATCCGCGACCATGCTGTGCATGGCAACAAACCAGGGGGACATAAGCTGCGCGCTGTTCTGTAAGAGACGAAGTGACAATGTGAAGGCTAGCCTATAACTACAATTCATTTTTCTTTTGCCAAGACCAATGCAGGCTAGTCCAAAGTTAGACAAGCTAGCTATATGTCAGGGACATCACAAAAGGAGAGTCATTTCGGGCTTCGGTCAAACTTGTAACATAAATTAGCTTAAAACAAAACTTACCTGTTCATAATTTCCCATCCAAAAAGTCATGATATTTCGTTATTTTTTCGTGTTGATTCGATTATTGAAACATGTTAAAGCATTTCAACATTATCAAAGCACTAATCCATGGCGACGGAGTGGCAAAATAGCAAAAACATAAAATAAAATAGGCTAAAGAAATAACACTGCACACTATCCGTTATGTTACACCTTAAGTTAACAAATGAGCACTCACCACAGTTATCAAGGATAGCGGCAGAAAGTCCGAGCGTGGATGTGTATCCGTTGAATGTCGCACAAACACTGAATCCTAGCGGGCTGTCTTCTCCCTCTCCCCTCCCACGGCATCACACCTCAATGAAGGCTTCTGAAGTCGTACGGATAGTGCTTCTGATTGGCTGTCATTCGTCTCTCCCTGTTAACGAAGGGTGTCATTAACAGAATTTACGGAGATATAGTCGGTTTAGAGGTAGGAGGCCATTATCGTATTTGATTATGCTTATTATCATCCGACTATCATGTGCGAATTGCGTATTGAATACTATTCAGTCTGTAGGCTAAGGCCGCATAAGATATTATGACCAGTTATTTTGTCATACAAACTATTCTTTACTCTTTTAATAGTGACAAGAATTCATTATTTAATTAATATCAAATATCACATTTAATTTAATTATCTTATGTGGTTAGGCTATATAGTGTTCCAAAATATGTCTTTATACTTAGATTACTTTCAGGGTAGGCTATAGCCTAGTTTGGAAACAAAACTCATTCACTAGAATGGGAGATTAGAAAAATGACCAGTAGTCGTCGACTTCTGGCTCCAGTTGGTGGGGTCACATTGCAGTCTAGTTGTCTCACTCACCTTGTGGTCATTACAGACGTATTTTGTATAAAGTCATCAGTTAGTCTCCCACCTTAACTTTGTTAATCTTTGACTGAAGAAAGGATTCCCCCTGCTGACCTGAACTCAAATTCCATCAGCCAAATTAACATTCCAGTCTGTTGATAGCCATTTAAAAAGCTTAGCTTAATAGGGCCCTAAACGAGCTTGTGATTAACTGATGTGTCATGTGTGACAAGGGTGCCATAGTGAGTGACAAACGCTAACAGCAACTAATAATGTTTTGATGGCCTGAGTCAGTGGGTCATGCCTGACCACATCAGATCCACGGTCAAAATAATCTATATACAGCTGGGAAATCTGTTTTAGCAGCGGTCTTTCAAGGACTTTGGTAGTTATGTGATGTAACACATGTGATTTAAGTACATAGCACTAAATAAAATAAGCTCAACATTTTAGAGTCACATATTGGTAATAGTGTTTGGAAACTGCATATACTGGCATATGCCTGGCAGAATGACAGTTGGCCACACGCGGTGGATGTGTTGTGCTCAAGTCGAACGTGCCCTAAATGCTGTATCTGACATGGCTGATGCACATCCCGCTCAGCTGCTGATGAGGCAGAAACTGTTGCCCAGCTCAGCATGAGCAAATTCAGGAAAGCTCAAACGTACCAAAATATGACCGCTGCACACAGTGGCTTGTCAACCCACAGACAGACATGGCTAAGAAAACAGCATTTCCAGTGTTGCAGAGGTTGGTGATGACTAACCAACACATAATAGTGTTGCCATCAGTATCAGGGACTGATTCAAAAAAGGGAAAAAAAGAGATAGTTAAGTACATCCATTGGTCGTGACATAATAGTCATTCAGAATTTTATATGGCCCAGCAATTTCTATTTTTGTTTTGCAAAGGCTTATCTAAGCCCTTGTCTTAAAAGGGATTACTGTGGTAAAGTGATGAAAACCATCAACATACAGTGTTGTGCCATGATAAGGGGTGTCGAGGGGGGAGGGCCACACTTTGCATCCATCATGAAAACAGCCAACCAATACACAGCCCTGAATGTGGTGCAAAATACCTCTGAATGCATTGTTGTTAAACTAATAACGACGTTGTATAAAATAAACATGAAAACCTTGAAGTTTCCATTGATGGGGCGGCACTAACAAAGATATAGTCAGCAGGTCTATGGTGGAAGCATTTGAATTGCTATGAGATAAATTGTTTCAATGTTTTTGTAAAAATGGCTTTTTTGCTAATCCAGGTTCGCCAATGTGAATATTTTAGAGGATTCGCCAAAGCTTAGGACAGCAAACGATAATCCGCTTTAAATCAGCAACAGCATATTGGCTGAGGCTTACGCTTTGTACCACCCAAGACAAAGTCAAGGAGCACCGTCAGCGATGAGGAAGAATAAGTGGTCCGGATCTCGTCACTGGCTGTGTTTGAGCAGCCTGATGTGATTGTGTGTGCCGCGTGAACCTCAGTGTATACTCTAGCGTTTAATCACAGACACGCTCATCATGTTGATTTATGAGTCTGTATGCAGAGTCAACATGCTGTAAACACATTGTTTTTCTTCCCCTAAATAGCAGCATTGTGCACTGAATGAAAGAAGGCGTTCCGTGTGGGGTGCATTTGGATGCCTTTGCAACAATGTGTATTTACAACAGGGTTGTTAAAAAAAGGCCTCTCTTTCTCTCTCGCTCTCCCTCCCTCCCTTTCACTCTCTCTCTCTCACGCACACACACTCTTTCTTTCTCTCTCTCTCTATTTCCCATCTCTGTCGTTCTCTCTCTCACTCTCGTGGAGAACCCCCAGCCTGTCAGTGCAACAGTGTGAGGGGAGTCAGGCAGTCTTGCTGAGTGTGGAGAATCACTGCGACTGACCTGGCTCCACCGACAGAAGGAGATTTCCACTCCCAACTCAGAGAGCTTTTCCCGGCGACCTCGGGGGTACATCATGGCAGCAGGAGGAGAAGTTTGTCAGACAAGCATCTCAATAGACTTTGTCATGTTGTGTCTTTTGAAGGACTGTACAAGAGAGGAGTCACAGAAACAGGGAGAGACTTGGGGGAGGGGTCTCTCAAGCTAAGCTCTGTGGCAGTAACTACAGTAACAACAAAAATGTTATCCTCAAAATGGAAGGTCAGATGCAAGGCTGTTAAAAAAACATTTTTTTTAAAAATGGAATAAAAAGGGAAGCATATTCTGTTTGTTGGACTCAAATTCAGGATTCAGGAAGATATTAAGTTTATGGTTCAATGATTTTACGAGGCTTAGAATGAAGAACACATTTTCTGGAGAGGGCTTTAAATGTGTCATCCTTTTTACCCTCAAGTCATCAAACATGCAGAGATGTTTACAGCATAGAGTGCCAACTTCTCCTTCACACCAAACAGGGTATGATCCATGTGCCCCGTAGTTTGATTTATAGGCATGGGCCATGTGGAAGCATATAATATGAGTTTAATGCTTCAAAGAACACACTGACATGATTTGTCTGAGTCATCTATGTAGTGTGAGTCAGTTTTTTTTTTTTATGTGATTAGTGTACTGATGCACTTACACGGTTGAAAGTTGCCTCATTTTAAGACACTTCACAACAAATATTACTATACGGTGCAAAATGGAAAAAAAAAAAGATTAACAACATAACCACCTCCAACTGCCCAGCCATTGAGACATCTTTTTTTCATATGTCCATTCTTAACATGGCTCATAGTGTGGAGAGACAGGGATTAATCAGCCCCCCTCTGCTGGTCCAGATGGACTCAGACGGCTCTCTGTTATTAAATCCCTGAGTGTTTTTCAGCTCTAATCATCAACAAGTTTCAGCTCCTCTGTTCACGCGTCACCTCCACATGAAGCGCTCCCACCACATAACCATACTGTATACATTTCATGTGAAATAAAGGGACAGGCGTGCAAGTCGCTATTCACTAACTGTACAGTGCATAAATGGTGCGAGGTCAGGGAGGTCGGTTTGTGAGGTCTCTGATGATAATTTAGCAGTCCGGGTTTGGCCCTGTAATCTAGCTGCATTACCCTTTGCCAAGGGATTATGGAGTGACAATTTCAAGAGGAAGGGAAGATGTAATGCTTTGCTTAAGCCTCTGCTCCTATTAAAAGCCAAATTGTGCTGTGACATCAACACAGACCACACTTCACAGTTGCCAAACATTTTTAAAAAACATGATACATTTTTAAAAGCAAATATGCATGCTTGTATCGTGTCAGTTCCCAAAATCACTTTTCACACTTCAGTGCTGTTGCGGGTTTTCAAGCCCTCAGAAATCATTCCTGGGGGTTGTTGAGTCAGTTAATCTCAAAGGTACTAAAGCTAACACCAAATTAATAAGGGGAGTTAAAAAAAAACTGTAAGAGAAATTCTCTTGGCAAATCACTTCTAGGACGGATGCCAGATGGGTGTATTCAGGTGTCAAAGCGACATAGAGCACTCCAAGCTCTAGACACTTGGCAGCATCTGTTAAAAAACCCAGCACACAGCAATGCAATGCAATGAAACTCAGGACCACCGCTGTGTTGTCACCTCGGGTATGTTATGTCCGTAGAACCTTTGTTGTTTTATTTGTAGTTCAGATATAAATCTTAACATTAGAGTGAGGGACTAAGGAATTAAACACTGATGGTGTCTTTAATAGTCACTAGAGATTACGGTGTTTAAAGAAGAGGCTAGCGCAAAATGGCAAGAATTCATGAGTCACAGTCTTGTTTCCAAGCTGCAGAAATCTCTTGAGAAGGAGACAATAATCATTCAGTCCACAGTAATTAACTTTGCTGCAACCTTTGGTCACAAGAGCACTCGACCTTGCAATCCCTCTAGCACAAAACTCTCAGCAGCCTCAATATCCGCGTTCCCTCCAAACCCCCTGTGTGAGGAGAGCATTACGAGTAAGTGTTTTGGAATGTGGGTACTGGATAACATTTTTGGCATGTAAAGATTTTTTTTACCTTCAGCCTCAACCAACTACGCTACAAAATTAATCTTTTAAAAAAATAATCCTGAAAAGTATACACAGTATTATCAAAAGGCAATAAATGTAAAACAAACCTAACTTAGATTTGCAACAACTAACACAAGCATTTCACTTACAGTATATTTTGTTAAATTAGGCAGATTTTTAGGTGTTTTCTCCATACTGTTAAAATAGAAATGGGCTACTGGTGACGACTGTACAAATTATGATAACTGTTTTGGAGTTTAGTGTTTTTGATTGGCATTAGGTAAGACATGGAAAAGTGCCAAATATGTTGTTTTAAATGACAATATGTCTGCATGAAGTTATAATGCACTTGTTATGTTAATCTTAAATATGGCTAATCTTAAATATGTATCGTCCGCCACTTCCTCTGGTACTGTGCTCAGCTCCCCACCTCAAAACATCGCCAGCTGTGATTGTTGCTGTATTGGCAAAACATCTGATGACGAAAACAGCAGTTTACCTGTTAATCTACAGATGATTGTTCATTTCTGATTTGCTGTTGCTGCTCATTTTCTTCTGAGGTGAAATAGCTTATGTTAGACAGGAGCCTGTCTGAATCTCTTCAGATGTCCCCACAGTCAAGCTATGGAGGGTGAATATTAAGATCTCCAGATATGAGTGTGCCTGGTATTGTATATGTATATATATAAAATAAGTATTTTGCCATTTCTGTGCCTGCATGCACTTAGGGACAGAAGTTGCAAGACTCGTGGCCTGTTAAGATCCATGCAGCTATCAGCAGCTGTTTACAGAAGCCCCCATGCACCTTTCACTCTGTTGAGTTGATTAGGATTGTTTCACTTATCTGCGAACTCTGACACAACAATGGAGGCTCATAAACAGTGTCTGATTAAGGCATTATCTGGGTCTGTGGGGCTAACAGGATACAGCCTTTGCGCAAGCTGAGATGGCTTCACAGCATTGTCTTGGCTGTTTGAAGAGTAACATGGAGGTGGATAAAGCATCTGTCCAAAGACAGTGCTGGCTATCTGTGATACACACAGAGTGTCAATACATCAAATATACTGTTTCAGAACTATTTATGTCTTCATGAATTTACTAAGACAATTTAAAAATAATTTCTACAAAATTCAGTTCAAGTGGATGCCATCTTGACAAAATATGGTTGTTTTAGTTTTAATGAAAATTAACACAGTCATGCATTTTCCTTTCTGGATTGGCAGACCTTAATGTTTCAGTTGGCCATTCATCAACAGTATCCGCAAATGAACCTCTGACTTTCATGGGACTTCAAATGGAAGGTCTGATGAAAGTCCCCTTTAATTACACATGTCTCCATGGGAGACGGTTTGTCAGGAGAGGAGTTTGATTGATGCTAATTTTAAAGTCAATGTACTGTATTAGTCACAAAGTGGAAAATACATGCACTATGTTGGTATTTGGAGAGAGTAAAGTGAAGGAAAAGTCATTTGGATATGAAACCATCTGATGACTTTTTTAAGAAAATCGTAATTTATGCCGTATATTTGTAAATGACGCCGTGTCTCTGACTGATTTGTATGTCATACACAGAGTAGTGTACCTCCTCTTTCAGGTGAGTTTCATAATCAGTTTGCATTCATTGCCTGACCTCAGGTGAGTTGGGCTTGCACCTGTGTTGCAACACCAACTGACTGATTCCATGCACTGTTACTTTTAGCAGCCAATATATGAAGACCACTGTCTGAGCCATTTTCAGAATATAGTTTTCCACCAGCAGAATTAATGCTATGTCCTGAACCAATCTAAGGAGAAAAATTAATAGCATCAAAAGTCCCCAAACAAAACAATGGCACTTCTTTGAGGGGCTCAAAGGACTCTGCAACCCAATAATGAAGTGTGAAATTGAACTGTCAGTACTCAGTGATTGTGTAGCTGCTCGTTCCAGAGGGAGCACATTGTGGCTGATAAACCCACCTCACAACACAATGTCTGACATTGCCACAGTAAACACCATCCTTACCACCTCGAGTTATCTCCATGCCATTTCATTTGGACTCCTTAGCCCTACAACAAAGCTGCCCTGCTATTGACTTGTCACCCACACTGTGTTAAGAGGGTCACAATTCCCATTGCAAAGGAGTCTGTGAGAATAGAAAACAAATTGTAAACTGTTGAGAAAATGAGAATGTCTTATATTATGCATTTTAAACAATACAAATATAGTCAAAAATATGGAGATGTTAAAACGCAACTCTTGCCAAAATGCAACCTATGGTCTTTTTATGAATGTTTGTAGTCAAACTTTCGTTTAAAGCATAATTAGGACGGAAGCACCAATTTTAAGATTGACCGTATTGTTGTTTTTGGATGAAATGGCCTTTTGAATGGGAGTGCTAGGGGCACTACTATTTTGATTTCATCAAAATCACTATTTTTAAAACACTAAGAAGGCTCGACACAATGTGAAACTTTGCTCGAAGTATCACCAGGGTCTCTACACATGAACTCGAGCATTGAGAACATTGTTTGTGTACACAGAGTTTACTAAAAAGAAAGTGCTAAAGTGAGTTGTTCAAACTTTTTGTACATACTTTTTGTGTGTTGGCCTCCAGGGACCATGTCAACCCATCCCATATCCACTCATTTGATGTATAGCGCCACCTAGTTAAAAATGAAAAAGCAAAAACGAGGCATTGTAATCGCCGGTATGTTTGGCTGACAGGCTCAAAACTGCACAGAATTTGAAGTGTAGGATTATTATGACACCCTCTGAATTCATGCCAAGTTTCGTAGAATTCCAACCATAATGAATATATGTGTGCATTTAGTGACTGTACACTATGCATGCTCGCAAACACACACATAAAAATACATGCACACACATGCAGGCACACACACACACACACATGCATAAACACACACACACACACACCCACACATAAAGACACACGCACACACACACAGATATGTAGGCACATGCACACACACAGGCAGGCATGCACAGACTCACGCATACACACACACACACACAGGCACGCACACAAGCACAGGCACACTCACACATAAACACAAACATGTACATGCATGCATGCAGGCACACACACACACACACATGCATAAACACACACACACACACACACACATACACATAAAGACACACGCACACACACACAGATATGTAGGCACATGCACACACACAGGCAGGCATGCACAGACTCACGCATACACACACACACACACAGGCACGCACACAAGCACAGGCACACTCACACATAAACACAAACACGTACATGCATGCATGCACAAACACACCCACACACATACGCACACACACACACACATAAACACACGCATAAACACACACACACACATATGCAGGCAAGCAGACACACACACACACACACACACAGATACTCACACAAGCACACACACATTCACGCATAAACACAAACACGTACATGCAGGCATGCACAAACACACCTGCACACACACAAACACACACACGTACAAACACACACACACACACACACACACACACACACACAAACACACACACACACACACACACACACACAACCCATTACCTCCAGACACACACTCTCAAGTGAAAACACACACACAGAGAAGCACACATATACACAAAAGCAAATGCACACATGGGTGGTTGACGTTTTAGGCCAAAAAAAGTTTTTGAAAAAGAATTCAGATATTAGGCATAGAAATCACTTAGTCCTGTTGTACTGACCCTTCCAAAAATATGTATGGTCTTTTAGACTTTGTGTTGAAATTCATATTTATTCACTAATTAGTTGTGGTAGTGACTAAAATTGTCGTATGGTGTGACATGAAAGTTATTGTTTGTAAAATTATAATGGGGTATTTTGTTTTTAATGTGAGCAATGTATTATAATCTTCTATCATTACTTCATCAAGATCTAGCATTTCCTTGTGCAAATTGATTACATTTTACAGTATATTTCTTCATCAATACATAGAGTAAGGCATATGTCCTCAATCTTTCAATAAATGTCATATTCATTTTGACATACCTTGATATAAAAGAAAGAAAATGCTTGTGACTTTTGCTGACCCTATTTTCTATCTGTTCCATTGAAATTTGTATGATATAGACCCCAAAAGCCTTTTTATTTTCATAATTTCTTGATGTCTCACCAAATGATATGGTGTCACGCCTTATGATTACATATCATGTAAAGGTTCACTTTTAGAAATCACAACTATGCAAAACAGAATGCCACCAAATATTGTATAGCTCTTGGGTTCCCTGAGTTTTTCTCTTCTCAATGGTGGGCTTCAATCTGAATGTTTGTAGTTCCCCTTTGAGTTTATTCTCTTTAGATTTCTGTGTTTTATGTGTGTGTGATTCGCAATACATGCAATAGTTGCACATCTTAAATAATAAATGTTAAATCATGGTAAATATGTCAAAATATATATTACACTTAATTATGAGTTAAACATATGTATGAAAAAACATTATTTATGCAGGAAAATGCAGTTTCTATCATACAGTGTGACAAATAAATCATGGTGTGACGAGAAAACCCGGTCACACCATATGAGGTTTCATGTACTTAGCATGACATTCAACAATGTGCTTTTATGCTAACATCCTAAAAACATGCTAACTGCAATATGACAATATAGTTTTAAAGGTAATATTGACTGAAAAGTAATTTTATTTGGGAATTTTGGCGTAAAATGTGTCACACCAGAAGACAGTGCAAAAGGGAACTGAAGCAGGAGTGCCGGATATACTTGATTTTTTTGAAAACATGAAGAGAGAAAACTCACCTTGTAACTTTCAGTGTCCTTCTGAGGTGTTGTTCTTCCTCCTGAAAGAAGGAGGACCCCTACTCCCCAAAGGTCTCCAAACAATCGCCCGTTTAAAGAAAGTAATATGGCGTCACACCATATGATATCCATTTCTGGGACAAAGTGTTTTAGTTAAGGGTGGCTTCACAATATTATGCCTGAACTTTTAGTCAAGCAGACTCACAAGTAGGCATTTGGGTTATCAATATATGATTGAATAAACAGAAAATGAATTCATTTTCTTGTTTTTATTCAAAATCAAAATTTGTGAAATGTGACTGGGACAGTCACGCCATATGAGCTTTTTCTGGTTTGGCTGAAAATTGTGAAAAAATGAAAGATTAATCCCATGAATGCTCTGTATGTTCATATAAAACAGCATTTTCTGAACAATATCACCATAGTTTTTGATATATTTTTTTATAATTTACCTATCTTTGACACATTGGACCAAAAAAAGGCCATGTCATGTCAACCACCCACATGCACACATGCACACGCTCATTTAAATACACAAAAGTTGCAGGAGTAAGGGATGGAGTAGGAGATGGAGACAAATTGACAAGCGTGATTTATTTTTGCGGAGAGAATATGCAGGATTAAGCGGCGGTCATATTTTGTACTTTGCGGTATGTCTAGTTAAGATCTGTATTAAATTTACAAGCCTACATTCTCAGGGAATCAATTGTTGCTGTGTATTATTTTGTTTAAAAAAATGAGGGAAACTAAGCACACTACTAACTGTAACTAATAGCCTATTCGAGTGTGCATGTGTGTAATGAGTTTATAATGTATTTTGTCTGTGGTTAGTGTATGTATATACACCACCTTTTGTACAGTTAGGTCCAATACGTTAACAGTGTCACATGTTTTACTGTAATTGCCTCTGGATCTGTAGCAAAGCAGTCAAAGCAGTCAATGTGTCTGAAGTGTAGATTTTAAACTTTGATCTGGTTGAACAACAATATCGGATCAACTGTTTAAGAGTCATTTTCATACATTGTCACCCTTTTTTGTGGCTCAAAAGTAATTGGACAGTTGACTGATAAGCGGTTTCATGGCTAACAGTAGCTTGTGTCCTCGTTGTTCCATGAAAAATTAAGCAGATAAACTTCATTCAAGTGTTTTCAGTTGCATTTGGTAGCTTTTCATCGGACCTCTCCACATGAGGTGTTGATGCAAGTGAAGGAGGCCATAATAAGGCTATCGAGGTAGTAGGAACTTTTGGAGTGGCCAAATCAACTTCACAAATTTGCACTGGTGAGCAACATAGATAGTCCTGGTGGAGCACAGAAGACAATCAAGGTGGATGGATGCGCATAGAATTGTTTCCTAAGAGAACAACATTAATTGAAAAACATTAATTGACAACAGCTAACCAAGTCAAGGACTATCCAAAGATGTAGGCATATCATTATCAGGCCAGATTAGATTTAGCTAGAAATGAGGCCAGATTAGCTAGAAAAAATCTATACAAAGCCTGTCCAGTTCTGGAGTCTCCGGACAGAAGAAATCAGATTAATTTATACCAGAGTGATTCGAAGAGAAAAGTATGAGAATGAAACTGTTCATGATCTAAGCATATCACATCATCTGTAAAAGACTGGAGGAAGTGTTCTGGCATAGGCATGCATGGCTGCCAATCAAACAGGATCATACAAGGGCTTCGCTCAAACTATATTCATACAGCTATTTAATATTAATAGATAAGCATGGCTGCCAGAGTGATATTTTGGCTGGAATGGCCATGTTGACATTTTGGGGTGACTTCAGAGTTAGGAAAATAGCTTTTCAATTAGTTCAAGTAGGCTGATCTAATTTGTGAGATCACCATCCGACACTGCACCCTGCCATTTGGTTTTCTGAACATCCATGATTTGAAGAAACAGTGGTTGATGATAATAACTTGTATATTCGGGAAGATCACATTATCCATTATTTTCCAAAATAACACGTTTGGATTCTGGTGTGTCCCTAATACCTGGTTTGGCCTACATTTTGAAGACAACCTTTTATCACTCTATCTTATTTGATTCAGAATTATAACACTTAACTCAAAGGGGAAAATAAATAAATAAAGAAGGAAAGAAATAAAGAAAGAAAGAAAGAAAGAAAGAAGGAGGGAAAGAAACAGGTAAGGAAATAATGAATCATTGAGTTACAGAAAAGAGAGTGAATGATGACCCATCACACACCAGAACAGGGTTGGCCCTCTATTGCTTGACCATGCCCTAGCGTTGATGTCCATCATGCTGATGCCAAATCACCTGCGGCGCACGTGTAGGGCCGTTGATGGTTCTCCATATGTGCCTCTGACCTTGTTTTACAGGAGAAGACTCTCCTGTTTCTCTCCCTTTAGTTCTCCCTTGAGAGAAGATTCCTTGGAACACCAATAAATATTAGCAGTCGAGCAGGCTGCCTGAGTAATCATGCAAGCTGAGGAAAGATGATAGGTTGCTTTATTTAGAACATAAAGCCCAGAAACAAAGACTCTAGTTCAGATTGTGACAGGTGCAAATAAGTGTGTGTGTGTGTGTGTGTGTGAGAGAGAGAGAGAGAGAGAGAGAGAGAAACAGAGAGAGAGATAGTCATTAACAATGTGTTTGCAATCTCATTTCAGTATAACCCAATTGAAAATTAAAGGCACACAACACAGTCATCCTCTGGAGCCTATACCTGCTGCCCTATATGAGACGATAAAAGCTAAGGCGGTGAGCAAACAAGAGCTTGTAGCGCCTGGTATAAACTCCAGCCTGAAGGTGGAAATGAATTCTGGAGCTCATTTCATCTTGAAATTGACAGTGACATTTTAGAAAAGCCAATTGAGATAAGATGTTTGCTGTAATAAGTGGAGGGAGCTGCCTCTAGTAATGGTTCCCTCTGGAGAAGCGCTTCTTTGCTGCCTCATGCCTGCTATCCTAGGATGCTGCTGTTTTTACAGATGTTGTTTTCATTACACGACATACTTTGGTTGTTTTGCGACTGTTGATGCTGATCTCAAACCACATGATTATGACATGTGTACCTACCTGGTTTGGCCCCTGTGAGCATGTGCTTCATATTTCATTTATTAATTTTTCCTCATCCTCGTTTTCGATATGTGGGCTACATGCGCATCCATATAAAGAGTGATGTTTATCTGGCCTGGCTGATGATAGGCTCCCATGTGACTCTCCCACTGTTGTATGTTGACCACTTCTTCAGTCCAGAACAGATGCTTCCAGTCATCCAGCCTCATATGCGATCATTTTCTCACACACACCCACCCACTCACCCACATACACATTCTCACACACATACACACACAGACACACAGCACACACACACGCACACACACACACACACACACACACACACACACACACACACACACACACACACACACACTCACACACACGGATGCCGCCAGCCAACTGTTTTCAGAAGGGGGCCATTTTGTTCGCATCCAAGAACAGACCTCAAGTCTCATGTGTACCACACCACGCCACGCCATAGCGCAGCATCCCATTTCCCAGGCTCCCATGCAAAACACTGGATTGCTAACATGCTGCTCCAGTCAGATATTGGGAACGGACCCATCATTCTGACTTGTGCTCCTATTTCTACCTTTACAACAAGAAAACCATATAGCGCACCATCAGGGATTAGGTTCCTTCTCTCCTGTCTGGAGACCTTGGCTGACAGGCAGGCATCAATCTATGAGAGCTCTGTTACCTCCAATCATCCATCTCCGTGTGTGAGAGAGTGAGAGAGAGAGAGAGAGAGAGAGAGGTGATGGCTACATGTGGATGAATGATGTGGATAACCATAAAACATTCAAGGTAGTTCAGGGAAGTTTTGGAAAATATGACTCATCATTTTTTTTTTAATCTATGTCCTGGTTAGATTGCCATCCCTCTATACAGGAAACATCTGGAATGTGATGGCGGATTTATTGTGGGAATGATAATTAAATGTTCAACACATGAAAGTCTCTGGAATGAAAAGTAATGATACAAAGTAGAAGGGAAAAAACAATTACATGACAGCATTAGAGAACTCAACATAATCAAATTCCATGTGAAATCCTAAGTATCTCCAGTTGGGCAGCAACACTAGTTGAAAACTGTAGGTACTCTTACAAAACTCTATAGCTGGATCTGAATGATAAAGAATGGCAAATGTACCAGAAATAGTCATGTGGTTTGATGTTCATTTGCACTGATAATGACATTCACTGAGAATAATCCTTAGACATTGGTGTGCTGAGCCCTACAACTGACAAATGAGTGAGCTCTTTATCTTATTAAGCTATCTCCTTCAACCAGCCATCCTGTCCCTACTTGTTGACAATGTAAACACCTTTCACCAAGAACATGAACAGCAGAAAGCAGAAATGGCAGCACTCCCAACACATGTCAGGTGTGGTTAGGCCTCTAATGTAGTAGTTAAAATATGTGTGAGGGTGGCTTTGTATTTCCCTAAAAGCTTGTAGAGGAAAGAACATTTGGGAAAAGCTGGATCCGTTTAACTTTGGAGACGCGCATTGGCTGTGAACGAAGCCAAATGTTCTCTCCGCAGTGACATGCTTGCAATAAATTACAAAAGGATCTGGCGTGTCAAAGGAATTAAAACTGGCCAGTTCACATGGTTGGGAAGCACCAGCCAAATGAAATGAAACGCAACAACGAAAGCCTACAGAGCTGAGCACTCTGTTCCTCATTAAGGACCATGCTTCCTGCTCCATGGACCTCACTTCCTCAAGACCTCCCAAGTTAGGTAACAGCATATGTGGGAGCAGGATCTCCTCTTCTGAGCTTATCAGTGTAAAGGAGTTTTCTTGCAGTAATTCAGATCAAATAAATAGTGACACGCAAAGTAAAACAATGGTGCAGTTTTTAATGAAAAATGTTCTTGTTTGGCATTTAAAGTGACAGTACACAATATAGGAATTCCATTTTTTTTATAAAATGTCAAGCTAATGGGATAGCCTACCCAAGGGTCATGCACCTACCCTCAACAAAAATGTTGGATAACGTAACACCAGGTGCTCTGGGCAAGCATCAGCAATGTCAGAAACTCCATATTGCAAGTCAGTGTAGCATGAGTTTGAAGTCATTAAAAACGTCTTGACTTAATGACTGAAATGTTCTCACATGCAATTTCAGTTAATTCAGTTTCATGAATCTAGACATTGGGCCCTAATTTGTATAACACATGCACAGTGTGCAATACTTAAGCCTACCACTCTGCAGAAATCCCACAGGAAGAACAGGAGGTAGTATTAATATTTGCTCATTTATAGATATATCACACGGCGCAATGAAGCAGAAATCAGTAAAGTCATTTGTAGTGTTGTTTACTGTAACATACACAAACATAATGTAATTGAAATGTCTTTAAATGATAGTTTGTCGCCTGTGATTTTTAGATGTTCAGGAAAACCGTGTGGTTTTAAAGGTAGGATGGGAGATAATTTCTGAAGGATTTTTTTCTATATTACCTGAAATCCTTTTTACATCCAGAACGCAAGGGCTGTAAAAAGCCCATTTAATCATTTTGGGCAGGCCATGACCAATGATTTCTTAATAATCTGTCTATCAACTTAACTTGCCTACATACTCAGCTCCTGCATGTAGCCTATTGCATGTGAGTGACTAGCAGTGTTGCCAGGTGTATGATAATTATTGTATTTGTGTGATAAAAAAAAAAATCCATAATGTATAATAATTTCATAATTTTGTGACACTTCCTGGTTATAATCTGGATACTAGTACATGGATTGATCCTATTGGCCTCTAGGCCTTTGTCCTATAGACAGTAAAGAGCAAATGTCATCCCATATCAGTGACTCAGAGGTGGGGCTTAAACCTTCCCTACTAGTGCACCCAATTGTTTATCATTTTGCCAATTTGCAGCTTGTGTAAAAAAGTTGTTTGTCTAGATAAATAGCTGTACTTTTTTAAACTGCAGACGTGTGACTCATGTACGCTAAGTGTCTTTCTAATACGATCATTTTGATCCTCTGGTACGAGACTAACATTTCCCACCTGGCTACATTGGTGACTAGAGCCTATATGCACAGGGTCGTGCAAGCAAGGCTGGTTATCGATTGTTCGGTGGCTCCTCTGTGTTGACCTTGGACAATGAGAGTATAAGTCAAAAATTCTATTCTTTTGTGTGTGGCAAATATGACATTTTTACTTTCTTGAAGGTTGGCTTACCCTTTTTTTCAATTTCATTTTTAGTATCTGTCATGAGGCAAAAGTCCAGTGCTTTGCAATCACTGTGTACATTACAAGAACAGTATAGAGTAGTTTGAAATGTCTGTTTCAATGTAACCAGCTCTGGATGAGTCTGGCTAGGCTAATATATCCACCTGGTAACGTTTTAGTTGGATAATTTGTTGAGATTGGCAAGGATGGATAGTGACAACTCAGGAAGTTGAACACGTGGTCATTTAGACAGTGGTTGGTTGCTGTAGGCTATTTCTTCAGTTGGGCAGGTAATGTTTTCATTTGGTAACTTAGCTGTAGCTTTATTAGCTAACTTTATGTGTTTAGCTAAATCCTGTAGCCTATATCTCTCCAATTACATACAGCCTAGCTTTCATCTTGTAGCCTATTGGCCATCTGTCATGTTAATCTACATTTGCTTTGAATGGGACGTTTTACAAAATATGGTGGATATGGCCAGCTTGTTTGGAGGTGATGCCAGACTCACTGCTGCCTGTCTGGCGAATACAGATGAATGCTTTGGTATGTGTAGTTGTGGATAAGTGGCTGTGTGATTAGCCAGAGGCCTGGGGTGGGAGAGCTTCGGTTGTTTCTTCTTTTCTGGCTGCGTTTTCCAGGTGGAGGACCATGGACACAGTCATCAGTGATACACATACTGGTCCTTCAGTAGACAAAGAAAAGAGAGACAAGTTAGTATGCAGATTGAAAACTTGATGCTGTTGCAGCTATGAAGATCAGAAATAGCAGGGAGATGGCAGACATGGGGATTTTGTCTCCAACTTCTAATATCTGTCGGCAGCTGGAAAATCAGACTTAAAGTCATGTGAAGTGAACTAGGGAGGAAGGAGAAGTCATATGGCATGGTGCATGAGAGGTCCTTTATAGCCGAGGCCTTTAACAGCGTGATTAAGGGATGGTGAACACTCGTCCAACACCACCATGAGGTGCGTTCTGGAGCTGACTACACACACTACAACTGGCAGACCAGCCGCTGAGAGGGCTCCGTGGGAGACGGTTCTTTCTAACAAAGGCTCCGCAGTGACTGCTGGACTTCCAAACACTATCCCTACCGTTGGGATGTCATAAAGAGGAATCTGCATATAAAGGTACAGTGGGCATTGGCTGGCAGTTTACAGCCTCTGTTTTCTCCGTCCAATTAATTTCTTCACATACTGCATAGGCCTAACACTTACATTAAGACATTCTCTTTGAGGTATGAGAGAGAGACACAGAGAGAGAGAGACTGACAGGAAGTTCAGAGATTATCTTAAAGGGGTTGGCTCAGACAACTCAGTTCATAGCTGCTGTAATTACCGGCTCTCCCAGTGATAGGCTGTCACGACCCATTACTGTCACCATGGGATACCATTAGGGCTGGTAACCAGCACAGCACCTGCCTTCACTGGGCTCCAGAGGACCCAGGTCTCGCATTGTGGGTGCTTAGTTCTCCAGCGTTCCCCTCCTCCCTCTCCACCTCCTCCTCCTTCACACGTTTTCACCCGCTCTGTGTCGGCTCTCTGAGACTCTTTGGCACTTTGCTTTGGCTCCCTGTTAATTCTTGATCACTCTGTTGTTTAAAACAGCCTTTGCCTCTGGCTTTGTGACACTAAAAACGTTTCAGTTTTAATGATAAGCAGAATGATGTTTTAATCAAGCTAATTTGGTGAACTAAAATGTGCATATAGTAAAATGGCTGGCAACAGAGTATGTATGGCTACCATGACTACCATAACATTTCCAACATTACTAGTACTGGCAATGGGCCAGTACAAGAGTGACAGGGAAATAATGGAGGATTCATAATCTCTGTAATCCGATCAAATATCTGGGTGACAATTGCTATACATATGCGAATATTTATGTTTGCACCCGCAGTCCGGCATGCATGATACCCACATTTCAACCCCAAAGTATAAATTTCCCCCAAGCTGAATGTTAAATCTTCATTTGGCAACATTTCTAGTTCTCCACCGGAAAGGGTGTAAGATAATTTTGTATTTGATGGTTTCTGAGTATATGAACGTGGCAATAACCATTGGTTTTTGGCTTTTATTGTTATGTCATATAAAGACTGAGTGTAATAGTAATTAGGTGCAAAGTATAAGTAAACAATATGAGCTCTCTGTCTAAGGCTCATTACTGAAAATGTCAGTGCATTGCTGCTTTCATCTTCCATCAGTAGGATAGAACAAGTGTTTATACTTGTCATATATCAAGCTGGCCTCGTATTTAATAATTAGTTTGTATTTAATAATGTGTTTTGCTGGTTATTTATTGTACCTAGGAATCAGGCTATATACGAGTCACCATTATGCTCTATTCAGAGAAACATCTTAAGTGACTCTGAAGCGCAGTATAGCACAAAAAAAAACATGTGCAGCCTCTCTCGCCTGGAGACGTATCGGCTCCAGTTGTCAGAGAGAAACGGAACCTTTCTCATTTAAAGCACCGAGCCGTCCCCTCCAGACGTGGAGAAGTCAGCACAGAAGGGGGTACCTCACCCTCCTGGGCCCTGGAGAATGGACGAGAATGGAGGAGCTCTCTCTGTCTCCCTGCCTGCCCTGTTCTCCTCTCCACAACTCTGTAAAACTGCACATGGCCAGGGGTGAACGCACCGGTCAGCCCAAGGGGGAACTCTCTCCAGAAAAAGCCATGCAGTGAGTCCACTACTGCAGGGCTTTCCCCATGTGGATTGTCTTCTGTTGATTTCCTTGCTTTTTTATAAAAAAAAACAAAAAAAAATCAGCTTCGTTGATTAGAAAATTGTGTAAAACCCCGGAGGATTTTTTTTACAGGTTTATAACTCTGGGCAGCTGGATCAAACAGCTGTTCCTCATCTAAGCACTGGAAAGCATGCATCTGATGGGTGCTGGGGAGTGTTTTAACATATTGTTTCCATCCACTATTCGCTTGGCCATAGATGGTTTCCTCAGTGTTTGCTTGATAATCCTGTCAAAAAAGTTTAAAGTGAGTGATGCTGTAGCAAATGTTCACAAAGTTAATATTCAAAATAACAGATGGCTGACGACCTTTTAAATATATATATATATATATGTAAATATTTATTTAAGTTTGTCAGACCTGCAAGTCCTTGATTCCCAAAAGAGTTTGACATGTTAAATAGGTTTCATCTTGTCGTAGACTATGCTCCTTGTCATGTTTACCACCACTCCCTCTCATAAAATGCATGTCGACTCCATGTGCACCCAGCCTTACCCCGAGAATCTCTCCTATCAGGCTAATTGTCTCCAAAGCCTCGAAGGACATAGACATACATTCAGCAGCCACCACATATGGGGCTATGATAAGTGGGAGTGGAGAGTTGGAGAGTGTTCTGGTTGTATGATGGCGGGTGGAGCAGAGTGCTGCTTAGTGCTTCGTTGTTGTGCAGAGTATTGTGCTGTGCCGTAGTGTTGTACAGTTGCTATATTGCCGTAGTGTTGTACAGTTGCTATATTGCCGTAGTGTTGTACAGTTGCTATACCTAGTGTTTGTGCATAAGAGAGAATTTTATTTGTTTGCGTCTGTTTCTTTGAGATGATGAAATAATTTGCATTTGGTCAGAACTCTGAGGAGAATTGGGCTGAAAATAGCAGTGGTTCAAAAAGAGAAGTAGGTCTCAATATTACAGTTTTTTCTGATTGCTTAAGCACATTTTTTGTAACTATTGCAAAAATCTACACACAAATAGGAAAACCTTTCACCAAATCAGCAAAACATTGTAGTTCTCTTGCAAAAGCTAACACACCTTGCTTAACTCTTCACACCTTCGTAAAAATGGTGTTTTCGTATCAAACAGTAAACACAAGCCATCACAATACAGTTTTTCTTGATCGCTTTGATGCTTGTGTGAACTCTGACATCACATTCTCAAAACAGTTAACACCAGTGTCTGAACAAAAGCACTCTGGCCAAAATGACACATTTTGCATGCAAAAGGCTGTTACTCTCTCAATACACTTAAAACATACAGCAAAAGCAAATCTTGCCTTCAAACAACACATCCTGTCGTCAAATCACTGTGTGATTTTAATCAATCATTACAAGCCATGGAAAACAAAATTACACATCATGGACAACAAAATGCAAAATATAGTTCTCAAAATGAGCATTTTTGCTCTGTCCGTTCCATTTCTTTCTCATTTTTCTGGTATCAGAGAAAACTGTGAAAAGACAAAATGTACTTACAGTAATAAAAAAGAATTTATTAATTCCTCCCAAGATGTAACAGTCATTGACATGTAAGGCCTACAGTAAACACCTAAGACAAATTTCATTGAACCACAACTTGTCATTTTTCATCAAAACAGACCTACAGTAAACACCTTTTCAAAGTTATTTTCACGTATAGTTGCAGCCCATGTCTATATTAGTACTATAGCTATTAGTGAAAGTACTGTTACAGGAAGTGTATAGAAACACTGATTGATTGTTTTAAATTTTTGTTTTTATTTTTACTCAATACAGACAGACTTGAATGTAACCAAATATAGAATGTTTGAAGTAACGCAACATTTTTAATTAAACATAAATTGCTGTCCTATGAATCATTTCACTATACTTCTCTCGCTGTCTTTGTGTATAACAAGAGTGAGTAGCTGCACTATAATTTACATTTAGATTTTTAAATTTAGAGCCAGTTAGCCTGAATAAGCACCTATGAGGGGATGTTTGCATGTTTGTCATTGTAGAAACTAAAGGACATTTCCCGGCATCCCTCATACAGTGTTGACTGGGGTATTTGAACACAGACAGATTTCCTTTGAAAAGCAGCAAGAGAATCAGCCGACTTTTGAGAAATGAAGTGATGTGCCAAGCACACACAGTCACTAGCAACAGCTCTCAAGGCTATTTGAGTCACAAAAAATAGCATCCACATTTGCACAGTCTAAAAATACCCCAAATATGAATTATGCATGTGAATATAGGTGCCATTGTTTGGTGTTATTCATGACCCCCCCCCCCCCCCCCACCCCAAAAAAAAAAAAAAAAAAAATTTTTAAAATTTGGCAACATTCAAAAAATGCGCCAACATGCTTTTGTACATACATGTGTGAGAGCATGTTGCTGTACAGTCAAATTATTGTCATTAGGAACTATGAATATTGGAACGAAACCGAAAGATTGGTGTCTGATTGGTCAAAATACTTATTCAAAACATTACAAATAAGGGTAAATCAGAACTGTGTTTTGTGTCAACCACAATCATCTTCCGAAGTTGAAACTATAGGAATCTTATAGTATTTTGGGACGAAAATTGTAATCTTATAGGAATATTGTGGGACATACTATAGAAGCATTATTTTGGACATTCTAGAAAGGTACTATAAAACTGTAGCAACACTATAGAGGGTAAGGATACTAAGTAGATATTACAGAACAACACAGAAGTATTATACACTACCATAGAACTACTGAAGAAATCTGATATTACGATAGTTCTTTTTCATAAAGAACACCATGGCAGGGGTACGATTTGTATTGAACATGTGGGCAGTAAGTGCATGTTACAGTTGTCTGGTAAAATAAATGGATACCTAGCCAGCAAGACAAACTCCTAGTGGAAACCCTGTTGCATATTATACTGAGGTCTTGAAATACTCAAGTCTTTTGCAGAGTGGAATGTGATGTATTCAGGAGTGCATGAATGTCTCAAGTCTAACTTCATTTTGCAAGAGTGTTATTGTCAGCTTGATGAATAAGTAAACTGAATGGCAGCCTGAAAGGCAGAGACAATATTATTGTCTGGACAACCATTTTTTTTAACAAGTGCAACAGAAATGTCCTCCTCACCCCTAGCTCCTCACTTTATTCTTTTCTGAGTCTGGAAGAAACCCAGCAGTATTAGAGAAGCAAGAGTCACGGCAGAGAGTTCAAGTTAAATCCCCCTGGTCAAGGATGCACAAGATCCAGATGGAGCAGAGTGTTTGAGCACCATCATGCCACTATTAGCCTTGAGTGGTACCACATGGCCTACATTGATTCCTTCAGTCACTTGTCAATTATGGGCCTTTCTGAGGTCAAAGGGTTACACAAGTGTTGGACACAAATTGGACAGAAATGGCAAAAATTAAACTCTAACAGCTGGTCACTTAATAAATGACCTTCATGAATATACACTGTAGACAAGATCTGAATTAAATAGCATACATAGGCTTGTATATGCATAGCAGACAGGCAAAATGGATAAATGACGCCAAAGAGTAATTCAACTGAATGGTAAAAAAAAGTTTATGACATTTCACTGATCCAATTAATCAGGATGCGTCAAAGAAAAAGAAAAGAGAACGCTTCCCTGTGTCAATTATGTTTGTTGCAATAAAACTACAGGGTGCTCATCAAAATGGGCCTGTAGGTCATCAATGAAAAAATCAGAAGTATTGAGGCACTCAATGTGAGAAAAAAGCCTTTATTAAATACTGGCTACATGCCTCAGCATTTCAACAACTCCTTTGTTTTTCATTAATCAAGATGTGAAGAAATGAATGATTAATGCAAGCACTATGTTTTTTTCCAATGAGGGGAAGAGCTTCGAGTCAGAATAGCATTGAGTCTTTTTTTAAGACTCAAAAAAGCCTTTTTAGCAACACATGGAAAACATAGATCTAACCAGTGAGACTTTGCTAGAAGTGATTTTGACTTGCACAGGGATTATACACATCCATAAGTGTTAGAAAACGTTATTTACATAAATAGCAATGCTCAATGTTAAATGTTCATCCTTCATTTAGAGCATGCAGTATAAGGCATATTATGCACAATAAAGTAAGTTAGACTTTCCTTACATAAGATAATTCATCATGTTTAAAATCATATCACATTGCTTTTCCTTGACATACCTGATGTGTCAATGCTTTCTTGATATATCTGTCATGGTGTGAAGACAGACTCAAGTTCTCAAGAAACACATATTTGTTGTTTTTAAATAGTTGTCAGTGCTTACGAATGTGTTATAAACTCCTTATGTAGGTAAACTTAATTTAAAGGGTTGATGGTGTCAATTATAATTACAATGCACCTCTTAGAATAGTGTGTGTGTGTGTGTGTGTGTGTGTGTGTGTGTGTGTGTGTGTGTGTGTGTGTGTGTGTTTGTGTGTGTGTGTGTGTGTGTGTGTGTGTGTGTGTGTGTGTGTGTGTGTGTGTGTGTGTGTGTGTGTGTGTGTGTGTGTGTGTGTGTGTGTGTGTGTGTGTGTGTGTGTGTGTGTGTGTGTGTGTGTGTGTGTGTGTGTGTGTGTGTGTGCGTGTACAGTATGTGTGTGTGTTTGTACTTTTAAATGTGCCTGTGAGAAAAAAGCAATGATGGAAATGTGGTTTTGACGGGACAGCACCAGCCTTGCTAACAAAACAAAAGACTGCAGTATTTCCCTCAACAGTGCGTTATTGCTCCAAAGCCATGGCTGCTTTTTGTTGAGTTGAAGCGGATGTTTTCCCTGACTACCCTGCATTCCACAGAGGACATGTTTCCAGGTTGTCCCTGAATCAACTCCCATTGGGATGCTCTCTGCTGAGTGCCACGCTGATGACCAGAAATCAGTACAAGAACAAAAGAGTTTGGGGACACTTTGAGTCCTTGTTCAGGGACAATGCAAAGGAAATTGAATCATTCATAAGGAACCTGTCCCTATTGACGGATTAGGGGTCTCATTGGTCAGTGGGTGGGAAGTTGACTCAAAACAGGGGAATTTTGGAAAAGTTTGTGTCGAGGCCCATCCCGTCAGAGGCGTCAGGGGAGACAGCAATAAATGCAATCACTAGTCCTTGGATGTCTTGTTCATTGTGGTTGCTAAGAATAAAATTAACCAACCTTCCGTAAAGGATAAAAAAGATAAATCAATGCCACACGAGGCACCAATGCACACAAACACACATACTGTAAGCACAAACTACAGTACGGTAAATTGATATAACATGACCATCTTTGTGAGTTCTCTCATTGCATTATATCTGTGTAGGTGGTGAATTAATAATTTACCGCAAACACAGAGCACAAACAGATATGTTTTTCTACCATGAATAGCACAGCAGTGCATGACAAGCATCCAAGGGTCTGAAACAAATTAGGGATCAGTGGCAAAACTACAAGAAACTATTTTTTTGTTGAAACAACTTCAGTACAAAGCTATATCTTCTTGTTTAAAGCTCTTAGATCTGCTAATCTTGAAGTGCTTTGCCTTGTTAAAGAAATCATGTTTCTTATTGAGATCTTGAGCAGGGGTATGATGCAAATTGCCTGTGTTCCTTGACGTGCCTGCCCTGAGCACCGTAAAACATGTAATCACATTCTGTATGAGCGTTCCTGCTATCATTTTAATCAGCCTGTGGAGGTATGCGTCTCATTCTGGTTATTAGGTATAAATGTGAGGACTAATCACGAGTGGCATTATATCACTTGTCACTGTGCTGTACTTGTGTTTGTGTGCATTGGAGCAGAGTTCTTTGAAGAGGCAATGCTTTACAACATCTTAATTCTATCTTAGTAATACCCAGATATCAGAATAGGAATGACCCAATTATTTTAGTTTTTATTTCTCTCCCTGACATATTTGGGGAATTCTCTCTCTGCTCACAGAACTTAATCTACTATAGGGCACAGTAGAGATTCAAAATGCCTACTTGCCTAAAATGCCTAAAACCATGACATTTTATATAGATAGACAGATAGACAGATAGATAGATAGATAGATAGATACTTTATTGATCCCCAGGGGAAATTCAAGATTCAAGCTAACACACAGAGTCCTCTTCCTCTTTTGCCTCAAAACAGGTCAATGTCCCAAAAGAGGGGAAAACATTTCTCTGAGAACATAAAGAACAAAAGAACACAAAGTATGCGTCAAGCGGTGGTATTGTCTACAAAATCTGTCCTGAGTTATATTTTTCCAATGGTCCTTGTCTTCTATTAAAAGCCCAAAAACAGTTAATTCATTGTCCATGTTAGCACACAGCAACTATATATCTATGGAGAGAGAGAGAGAGAGAATACTTAGCGCTTTAGCTCTCACAGGACAGACAACACAAACACACAATACCCCGCCTAGTCTCATCAGTGTGAGCCGGCTGGGCTGACTGTGCTGCTTCACAAGAAATGAGTCAGTGGGGCTTGGCTGAGCAGGTGGACAGATTTAGGGAGCCTGGCTGGAACCGAACACTTGGAGGTCTACAAATGTTTAACGAGCTGAGAGAAATCCCTCCACACCCCCAAATTAGAGTGCACCTCCCCTGCTGCCTGAACTCTGTAAGGCCGCGGGACTGACTAACCCAAACTCTGTAAATCAGTCACAGACCCAACCCACTGGCCAGGCCTCGGAGAGAGGTCAGAGTGTTGGTGGTGTGGGTGCAACTTCAAGAAATCGGCGTCTGGAGCGGTCATGAACTCAGTTGTGCAACGCTAGTTCTCTTCCCCAAAGTCTTGTCCCATGAACGTATCCCTCTCGCAATAAATAAGAACGTCACTGGAGCAAGGCAGGATTAGAGTGAGTCCACCTCTCTGTGGGCGTCCATCTTTACCCCCCATCCACCACCCCTTCAGCCCTTTACACCATCACTTCTGGTTGTGATTAAATGATTTAATGTGTACCACGTCAGATGTAATGTATTATCGGAAGCTGTGAGTTTTGCAACAACATTGAGATAAAAAACAGATGCCAAATGATGCACACAACACGATACACCGCATGAAAGAGCAGAGTTAGTGTAGCAGGGCGAGTAGTTTTTTGTAACCAGTATAGGGGCCTTCCCCCCATTAGGTACACAACAGAACGTCGGAGGGAAAGGGTGCTGGCCAAGTTTTTTACTGTAGCTTGTGTATCCTCTAACAAGCAGTCTATAATTAGAGCAATCTGAAAATATTACTGACAGAATTAGAGGCACTACAGTTAAGTCACGACAATATAAAGGGTGTTGGGGTCTTTTTCAACCAGAGGACGGCTAATCAACCGACACATACTGAAGACCCATCTCCCATGCACCCCATGTGCTTATTGGCACAGTCCTTCTCTATGGCTAATGAACTACTGGCCCGCAGAGTAAGACACTAAGGACTCTAAAAACTGGGCACTTCACTTCAGCATGCAGGTCATACTGGCCTCTAATTGCATTGCAATGTAAAGAGCTCACTGTGTTGTAGCACTGGCCTCCACAGCAGGTCCCTGGCTGGCTTATACATTGTATTAGTATATCTTACACTTAGTATATCTTACACCTAGTATATATAAATATATAAATATACTCTTTTGATCCCGTGAGGGAAATTTGGTCTCTGCATTTATCCCAATCAGTGAATTAGTGAAACACACTCAGCACACAGTGAACACACAGTGAGGTGAAGCACACACTAATCCCGACGCAGTGAGCTGCCTGCTACAGCAATGAGGGGTTAGATGCCTTGCTCAACGGCACGTCAGCCGTTCCTACTGGTCGGGGTTCGAATCGGCAACCCTCCAGTTACAAGTCCGAAGCGCTAACCAGTAGGCCACGGCTGCCCCTACCTTGAGACTTCATAAGGTGATTTCTCTCATTTTGCTTGGGTCTATATATGATATGAAATCTTATTAGTACATTTCGGTAACACTTTATAATAACTACATACAATTCATCATTTATTAAGCCTTTGTTACTTATTAGTTAATGGTTTGTTCATCATTAGTACTTTATTGTTCATACATAATTAATCATCAGTAAAGCATTTGTTCACATAGTTATAAATGGTTTGTTCATAGTAAATAAGCCTATCCAAAAATAATTTCCCCATTATACATCACTAGCAAACTATTACAAAATGCTTTGTTCATCATTTGTAAAGCATTGCTCCTATGTTAAATCTCATACATAAAGTATTTGTACACACAGTTATAAATAGTTTGTTCATAGTAAATAAGCCTATATCTAAAATATGTTTAGAAATTATTGTTAATACTTAATAAATGGAGTTTATTAGGAGTTACAAGTGGTTAGTTAATGATATTTTGCGAGCTTATCTAAAGTGAGGACTCTCTATGCCTTGCAACACATTTTCAAATGAGTTGTAAAGATTACATTCACATTCATTTATTTAGCAGACAACCGACTCATTATTCGACTCAATTAAATTGAAGGCCATTGACAAAATAGTGAAAACTGGGAATTGAACCCCCAACTTTTCAGGCTGCATGCTAGTCCAGCTCCTTATCCAGTACACTACCTTGACCCAGATAGAAACACCTACAACAACCATGCAAGAGTTTCTGTTTTCTTCTATTACACACTGTTAAGCATTTATTAAACATCTGTAAACTATAATTAAATGCTGTATTCTTCATTTGTAAAGCATTATTCCTACATTAATTCTCATCTGTACATCAAATCACGTTTACACACAGTGGTTTGTTCATAGTAAACACGCATATCTATATTAGGCCGATATTTTTGAATTGACTGTTGTGATACCACTGGGCAGAAGTAGTGTAGTGGATAAGGAGCTGGGTTAGCATGCAGTAACCCATAAAGTTGGGGGTTCAAGCCCTGGCATCCACTATTGTGGCCTTGCCCTTTAATTTCATTGACATGTGTAAGTCGCTTTGGGTGAAAGTGTCTTCTAAATGAATAAGTAAGGGATAATGGACAACACGGTGGTCTGTTCACAGAAGTTAATGCACGGTTGAGGTTGTAAAACGGCCCCGACGCTAAGCGGAGGAAGTACATTAATTTCTGTGAACAGACCACCGTGGAGTACATTATCCCGCTTATTCCACTGTTGCCACTTGCGTTGTGTTTATTTCCTGTTACAATTTAAACGTTTTAATCGCTAAAACTTGTCTTGTTTGTAGAACTACTTTCTTCCAACACATATCAACTAATTTCTCAACTTGCAGGACAAACTGCCGTTACTAGTTCTAAATGGATGGTTGCTTCGGACAAAGGCCAGTCGTTAGTTCTATCTCTCCCGTTGTCAAGCGAGCGTATCCCAAGATTCTGATGAACTTTAGCTTAAAAACATCGGTATTTTACTTAGCCTGCTGACATCCATCTAGCTAAAAGCCACCTCCGTCATATGCTACAATGTTGCCATGTTCTGCACGTCTGCATTTTACATCTTAGATGCAACGTGACAGTTCATTTAAACTTCACAACGAGTTCGGCGAATTAATATACAAGTGTGATACGGCCCAAATGGATCTTCTTCATAGGTGTGCAAATAACATATGGTTAATGGTCGTTCTAAATTACGTAGGACAATGGGAAATTAAACCAAGCAGTGGAATAAATGCTAATATAAACTTTATAACTCATTTGTAAACGTGTTGCAAGGCATAAATCGTCCTCACTTTAGATGAGCTCACAAAATATTATTAACTAACCACTTGTAACTCCTGAGTTAATCATGAATTATAGTATTAGGAAGTGGTTTATAAAATATGTATCCTCACCCTAACTAATCATTAGTGCATGTGTATGTAACAACTGTTAAATAATGGAAATATTACTTCATCAAAAACATATTATTGCATATTTATTAAGTATGAACAATAATGTATAAACATATTTTAGATATAGGCTTATTTACTATGAACAAACCATTTATAACTGTGTGAACAAATGCTTTACTGATGATAAATTATGTATATGAACAATAAATTACTAATGATGAACAAACCATTAACTAATACATAACAAAGGCTTAATAATTGATGAATTGTGTACCTAATTTTCATTAACAAGCCCTCAAGGTATAGTTAAAAGGGCAAATGGAATGCTAATACATTACATGATTAGCAAATCAAGCATTCTGCGTTAGTTCTGGCAGGCCGCATAGTCAAGCCTGCTGTCGGCTTCTTATTGGCTATGCCAAACCCAGCCCACATCAGCCGTTCCACTTAACTGATGGCTTCCTTCGCTCTCAAGTGGCATCTCTCATAGGGGTGCCTTACTTAAGCTGCGTCAGTCTGTTTACTCTCACTGCCTTCTCTGCTTGCTGCTTTGCAACCCACCTCCTCCCCAGCTCCGCCTCAAAGTGGTTTAACTTCTTGAAATAATGACACACTGTTGTCATCATTGCTTGCTCTGTTCTCGGGGGGAATAGAGTTATTCTCCCAAATTTAAACTGGGAGGGTAGTCTTCTGAGGGTGCTGCTGTTCCCTGTCGGCTTTCCATGGAGCTCATAGAAGACAGGGGACTTCCTCTGAACAGAGCCATACCGCCAAATACAAAATAAAGTTGGTTTTATAAAATATTTCTCTCCTGTGTTTTTTGAGTTAAGTGGTCCTGACAGAACTAGATTTGAGCTACAGCATTTCTCTGTAGAAATTGTGGAGGCATTTATTCTGAATGTCCAATAATAATCTTTACTCAGACCTTATATGCACAAATGATATTTTAAGTAAGGAATGAATGCTACTATTTGTGGGTGAAAATGTGTGGTACAGTATGTCAGTGAGATATGCCCTGGGTGAATATAGCTTTCATCTCAGGTTATTGTTCAGCTCTCTCTGGCTTTGTCCAGCTGAGCAGTCCAAACGAGGGTTGGATAAGCCTGGTCAGTGTCTGTATCTTCCTTTTCCTATTGCTGGTGGTATCTACAAGCCCCAACCCCTAAAAAACACTCACACATTTTTTACAAATGATGTGAATAGCATGTTTCCACAGCAAAATATAGTACTCCGCAACGTTCAAAGCATATTGTTGTAGTACATTTTCCCTTTCTTGTTATAAGGATATTATAAACTATCACCCATATTCTACAATATTAGCCTACACAGAATATTCTCTTTTATATTTTACATTTATGCTAACCTCAATTTAAAATGCTGTGGAACACACCTGTCTTTTCCTTGCTATAATTTTAACAAAAGTGAGTGACCTTAATGAAGAAAAATTAAAGTGAAAAATTAAAATGCATGTTATTAGATGGCAATTACCTTAACTACCTCTGCTATCCTGCAGTCAGGAAGAATCCTTCAGGACTAATGGAGCCCCAGTCCTTTCCCCCCTTAAGATTATAAATAGTACAAAAGTAATATTCCTAATTTTATTTTCCATTTCTTCTGGCAGAGAAGAGTAGACTGGGTGAGGGCTGTGCTCATGTAATGGTGGAGGAGATGGGACTAACACTGAAATGACCATGACCTTGGAGACTGCTCTGCAATTATGGTGGAACCGTCAAATAGCCTGCTTACCAAAACCTGTCCAACATCCCCCACCCACCCACCCACCGCTGACCTTGAGAGAGACGAATCCCAGACCACCGAAGATTCATTACCAGATGACAAAATCAATTTCAGGGTTCTAACAGAATAATACAAAAATATATCAATCTTTAATTTAACACTGGGTTAGAAAATGTGGTCATTTTTATCCACAGGTCCTAATGGGGAAGACATATGTAGTTTACCCTTTGCTAAAAGCATAGCCCAAAGGACATAGACTTAATAAGCTGCTAGCAATACACAATCCATTTAGGGCATGCTGTTTACACTGATGCATTTTGGTTTGATAGACATGCACGGTGGCAACCTTGATGGATTGACTATCCAAAACACATAAATAAAGTGATGTTCATTTGTAAAGTCCTTTATAGATAACACATAAGGGTTTTAGCCATATTCATCTTTGACCATGCCTTTCCCCAAATTAACATTTCCTATAAATGGGATGTGCAAATGGCCTTTACCAAATTGGATATTCTGTGCAGAACACATCCATTAGATGCATATTTGTTGCCAGGATACATAAATGTATAGCGAAGTGAGGGATTTGTTTACCGAGGTAATTCTAGTGATAAAACAGTAGCAGTCGGAAAGGGCACCATGCTCCTTCTTCCCTCCACCAACTTCAGCGTGTGATAAAAGAGCAGGCCTGGGGTGAAAGCATGAGAGAGAGAGAGAGCAAAAGAGAGAGAAAGAGTGAGAGAGCAAAAGTGAGGGAGAGCGCACAGAAAGCGAAGGAGTCCTCTGTGTTCAGCCGAGATAACAGCACACCTCCCCTTCCCTTCAATAAGGGCATCACGGCATCAGTCCCAGTTCTTATCCACACTAGACAGCAGCTCCCTGTGTTGTCAGTCTCACTTCCAGCTTGTGCTGAGGGTTATGAAGACTTTTAATCTTCTCTCTCGCTCTCCCTCAGTTTAAGAAACCAAGAGCAGGGGATAACCAATGGCGTCCTATTCCTGAGCGTGAAAGGTGTCTCTCACCTGGCTGGTGGGAGTGTTAATGCTCTGGAGAAGCCTACTTTGATTCATCCTCGGGGAGTGGGACTGTTAATTCAGTGGGCAATGTGCAAAAGACAGGCAATAGGGAAATACAGGATAGAATGTGTTGATCTAGCAGTCACATAGCAATAGGAACATAACAGAGAGGCTGATCATGTTGAATGACCATTGAAGGGCACTGCAAAGAGACTTCTTGCAGGATATTTACAAATATAATTTGACCTTGGATTGATTGGATTGAAGAACATTTTTTTTAACATAGCCACTGTGTGAAGTCCCCAACCACCCAGGTGAAAAAAATCTACTAAAATTATATAAAGTGCACTGAGTATGTTTACTTCAGTTTGTACTTTTTTCATCAAGTCCAAGTGTATTCAATTACTTATTAAGTACAACTTAAAAACAAAACTTCTCTACATTTATGCTAAAATGGAACAACTTTTTACAAACTTTATGAATGCTATGGTACGCACACCCACCTACAGAACCCCCATCCTTTCTGTTTTCGTTGTTTAAAAAAACGTGTTATATCCATGATGAGTCTCGAGTTAGTGAATTAGCTTATAACATTGTGTGCTGATAACCAGTATAGATAGTAAAAGAAAACAACAAGTAGCCTAGCCTACAACTTCTGTAGTGTGCATGCTATTCTCTCTCCTGCTCAAACAAAAGGTGTGAGCATGCATATAGTCAGAGATGGGAAGTAACGAAGTACAAATACTTCGTTACTGTACTCAAGTAGATTTTTCTGATATTTTTACTTTACTTTACTATTTATTTTTGAGGCAACTTTTTACTTTGACTTACATTTTAACACAAATATCGGTACTTTCTTCTCCTTACATTTTACAAAACTGGCTCATTACTTTAGTTTCAAATAATTTCAGCCTACCGTTATTATTTTTCACGTCATCAATAGCTGATCGGAATATAGGCTAAGACTGTATTATCCATAATAACAATATATGCACTCATTAACACTCTATGAACCACTTCATGCCACTTGTATTGTTATAAACATTTGACAATAACCGCACCATCATCAAACATGTTCTGAATGCCTTTTCTAAAAATCTGACATTACTGTGATCACAGAATTCATAGTTTACCCACCTCTTACCACTACATTCCTGGTCTTGAAATATTCACAGGAATCCATAGGAATTAAATATTCATGTTGTTTTATCCAATATTCGTTGTGCAGATGTATAGTCCATCTTATACACACGCATGAAGCCAACAAAGAAAATGCAAAAATAGAGCCTTTTGTGTAATTTTTCCATTTTGTGTAGTAATTCTATATCAGACCCTGACACACAATCCAAATAGTCCACAAGAAACCTCAGAAATGTAGACTTTTATTGTCAGTATGCATTTTGGGTAACCAAAAGTCCTATGAGGAGTTTTCATAAGGCATTTCAAAATGCATGAGCATACCTTAGCAAATAATGGTCTAAAATACTGATTTTTCATTCTATATTGATCTACTGTTGCACACAGCTTCGCAAGACCTGGTGCTAGGGCTCAATTGTGTTTCTAAAATCATATCAAGTGACCTAGAGGGCAGAAATGTAGTCAGTTCAGAGATGCTTGTTATCTTGCATAAAGAAAAAGACAATATTCTAGGCTCTGTCACTCTGTGCCAGTGCTTCCTAAGAAACAGCATTTGAGGCCAAAAGAACGCCCTGCCCTCTGAAGAACAGTGCAATGTTGGGGGAGAAAGCCAATAAATGGCCCAACAGGTTATGGGAAGATTTAAAAAGAGAGACTGGCACTCTTGCACTCTGGTAACATTTGTGTGGTCCAGGTGCTGTTGCATAAAAAATGGTTGTCATTAACAAGACTACTTTTGCTTTTACACTTTAAGTAAATTTCCAAGCCTGTACTTTGTTACTTTTACTTGAGTAAAGAAGTTAAACCAGTACTTCTACTTTTACCAGAGTATTTTTTAACACAAGTATTTATACTTCTACTTGAGTATGGAAAGTGAGTCCTTTTGCCATCTCTGCATATAGTTCTGCGTTAAGTTGAGTTAATGTGTTTACAAACTTTACAGAAAATTGTCATGCAGTTAGAGATACAAAGTTGGGAAGTTAGGCCACTTTGGTGTGAACACACACAGGGGATATTCTCTCTCGTTTTGAGTAGACTGATGGTACGCACAGTGCGTACGGCCGTACACCTGCAGGCGCGCCTGTACACCATACAAAGTGATTCATGAACATTTGGAATACTATTGTAATACAATTTTGTAACATCACAAGTATATTGGAAATGTATTTAAAAGGCATTACAGTATAACTAATAATAGTGTAGCACTGTATTTTGAATACACTCTTATCATCCTCATTTCTATTCATTTAGCATGTTTCTGTAATATTTGAAATGAACTTAAAATTTAGGCTACTATAATAAGTGCCTTGAAAGTTTGCAATTACCATATGAAAGATATTTTGTGCTGAGCCCGGCGGCAAGCGCAACAAAAATCTTTGGGACGTTACCTCAACCAAGAGCAACCTAGTGGCAAGCACAGCCCATGTCGTGTATAATGTAAACCCGGCTTTACAGAGCTATGCCTGACCGCAGATGCATCCTAAATGTCAGCTGGAATAGCCTAGTGATGTGAGTCGACGTGCAGAGATGTCTAGGGATGTGACAGGTGGGCTAGAGGATTCTTTGAGAATTCAAAATCTGTTAGAAACATTGACTAGCCTCTATTAGTGCAGCTAGTAGAAACAAGATTTTCTTCCAGTGTTGTTAACGTGAGTGATATTAGACAGCTACTTGTGTAGCATTTTTTGCATGTGAAAAAATAGACATGTAGCCTAAGCTATAATGAGTCTATTTGATGGAGAATACATGAAGTTTGAACCATTAAGATGGGCAAAAGGTGAAGAAAATAGGCAGCCTAAGTATTGTTGACCTTCAGTAATGTCTTACCAGAGGTATACCATTATGAATACTAATTACACCTTATAGGAAGACGAAATTGGTAGATTTAGTTCTGTTAGCTTTTCTGAATGATAGCATCAAGTATTTGACCTCATCCTGATGCAACACTTGGCAGCACCATAGAGAAATTATTATCATCAGAGATACAAGACTTGGCATTCAATGGCATATTGAGCATTACTAATTCATGGTATTACCAGAGATCATGGTCAGTTCTCTCATTCAGATCCACCCCATCTGTGAGCTGCTCAGTCAGGTCAGACAGGTCCTGTACATCATGCTGACTAAGACCAGGTATGACGTCTGGACAGTTCAAGGCCTGTTAGACCCGTTGGCTTCCCAGACCGATGAAAAACTCCCTCCCTTTGAGAGGTGCAGTATTCTGACTGAAGGCAGTTATTTGCCAAGTGCTGTTTTGTGTTTTCCAAGACAAGAAGCAGTGTCAGGGGGTGGTCCACATTGGGGGAGTTGTGCCTTATTGCACAGAAAGCGAATGCTGAGTTCAATGTCTCAGTACTTAAAAAACAAACAGTCAAAATTTGAAATCTATGAACAAAATCTACATTTAATTTGCTTGTGAAATGAGAGTAAACAGTTTTTCATTATCTTTCGATTTTCCAATGAAGTTGTCAGCAGCCTATTAGGTACTTGTGGGTAATTGTGGCTGTACCTACTTTCTCACTCTTCCTCACTCTCTTCAGTACCCTCTCACTCTTTCCCACACTCTCTTTCTCACTTTCTAGAGGTCTATACATCCATGGGTGAAACCATGCTCATAGGGATTCGCTCATGAGGATGTGACTGGGTCTATAAGACCTATGAGATGTAAGTTTCTGTATTTCAAAAGGCAATAACAGTATGATCGATCAACCATATATTTATTTTATTTTTTATCAAGCCTTTTGTTGTAATGTGATTTAGCTTTCCAACAGTTCCCTTTTGGATAAGACAGTCAGACGTACTACAGGAGGGGGCCACAGATAACATCAGAGAGTAGGCCCCACAGAATTTCTTTGGGACGCCTCACAGACGGCTCACAGACGGCTCTCCTCCAACAGCCCTCCAACGCACTGAAGCCGACAATTACTGGAACAGAAAGAACACACACACACACACACACACACACACACACACACACACACACACACAGTACAGGCACGCATGCACAAAACACCTACACACAAAACACATTATGTTCCATAGTGGAGGCTACAAGCATGAGTGAAGGCAGAGAATCTGACTCCTCCATTCCCCCTCCCCCCGGTCCAATAGGATCATCACCTGGAAGATTACCCTGGATACGCTGGATTGACTGGTGTCATACCACCCTTTCACGTCAGTCAGCCACTGGACCGCTGGGTCTAGGAAGACGGGTGGAAAAAAAGGGGGCACCCATTGGATGTCCAGATTTCAGATGAATTAAGCCTGATTGTGTAGCAGCTGAAGCAATGATTTCTCCGGAGCCACTGGCCAACCACATCTCCCACTTTGCTCACGATTCTGTAAATTCTTGTGAAGGTCAGGTCAAAAATACAAATGAATAAAGATATCAGCCTAAAATTGATTGTTTGCAAGTATGAAAAAGATTCATATATTATCACTCCTGCAAAGTGGAGGCTTCAGTAAATATAACATGAAGTGTATGGCTTTTTATGCCTTCTTCCACTCTTGAAAATAATACACTTAGAGAGAGCACTCGGTACACACATAACCTGGGCCCCGCATAAATATGCACCACTGACAGGAGTGGAGGCTGTGTCATTTAAATCTTGAATGGAGGCATAAATATGTCAACACCTTTGAGCATATGTTACACTGAAACACTTAGAGCCCCAGCGTGCCCGTCAGTCAAAAGAGAGCCTTTTTGTCTCGGGCAGTGCTGAATTACCAAACGAGAGCAAGAATCCAGCCGCCCCATCTCCCCATCTGTTCCTGATCCCAATGATGTCCACTCTTGAGAGTTGACTGATGTCTGCTGATACTGTACGTCTGGGAGTTATTTAAAGGAAGGGATTTCACTGAATTATTGAAGCTGCATTAAGGAAACAGCTAATTATATAGAATATATAATGGATATAGAATAGATAAACAACTAATGCTTTATAGATGCTAAACAAAAGAGCTAATATCAGGCTAGCATCATAATGTGCTGTTGCTAGGTAAGGTGAAGCTGAATGGTATCCAGTTTCAGGGCATGTTCTGTCTTTAGATGCTAATCCTGGGTGTGCAGGCTCAGGGGAATACAGCATAATGTCACCATATGCACAGACCTGTTCTGCCTTACCTCCTGATCTCCATCATTTCACTAATGCTACATAGAAGAGTGGCATGTACCCACACAAATACTCAATCTATCTGCACGCAGTCTATTCAACCAATGCTGTACAATAATTTCATGGTGATTTCTCATTTTTAAATTTAAGCCATTCCAATACATTCTCCCCTCTCTGGAACAAAAGAATTACCATTCATGGCCAGTGACTGAATTCTGCAGAGTTAATTGGATGAAATGCTATGTCTAATTGCTCATAACAGTGGAGAAGCACATATTTGATTTCACGCACAGAGAAAGGAGAAGGATAATGTGTCATTGTTATGGAGAGTACAAAATTAAAGATAATTACATCCATATTGCATGTGCCCCTGACTATCTTCCAGGACAAAATTAACAATAAAAACCTGGCAGCCTCCATCCCGCCTGCACTTGCACTGCGGTAAGCTCCGGCTGGCTCCGCTCCAGGTCCGATAACAGAGAGGACGCGAGATGGGATTGGTTGGACTGATTAAAGTGATTGAGATCAACAGCTCATTTCAAGAGTCTATCATCTGGCGACCACCAGGCTTAAGACCCAGAAGAGAAAGTTTTGTGTGTGTGTGTGTGTGTGTGTGTGTGAGAGAGAGAGAGAGAGAGAGAAGTCTTACTTTCTAAAAGAAGACTGCCTGTGAACTACTATTGCCTTGGGTTATGAGAACATCTGAGAGTTCAGAAATGTTCCAGGCTCCTGTCTTCACAGATATATCAGTGGACCATTCACAAGTTCACTGAGTAATTAACATGTTGGAGGCAAAATGGTAGATGCTCTCCAGGTAGACTACATGTTTTGGACCAGATGTACGTCCTTTCTGGTCCCCTTTCAGTGGACTGTATCACTGCTCCTGCTGCACTTAACTAATGGACCACATTAACTTACAAAATGATATGACTGCCTTGCTTCCTCGTTTTATTTTAATTCACTGTGCTATCATATTATGCGCTCCAGATTGTAAGACCATTAACAAGGTTTTAAATGATGTTATCCAGGGATTTGTGAATGTGAATTAAAGCTCAATGTATTAAATTGATTCTCAAAGCCAAGGGCATTTGCATTTCTCCTAATCTCTGAACAGGATAGATACCTTGCATGAGAGGAGTCACGTCTGTGCAGAGAACCAGACACGAGTGCTCGCGACTTTATTCTCTTAAAGAGAAGAGGATAGTGAACCGTGTTGCCCACATTTGACAAATGCCTATTTTTTACGAAACATTGTAAACAACTAGGGGACAATCCTCTCTCCTGACTGGACTCAAAAGCATTGTATGGACATCATTTGGGATGCTTGCTAATCTGCATTTAAACGGTAAATAAACTGTATTTGTAGAGATAATCCGCTACATAGAGTTTGACTATACCATAAACTCAGAAGTGAGGGAAGGTCATACTTTAGATCATAGCACAGGGGATTAACATGTACTGTATTTTCATATCCAATTCAAATGAATTACCGATGGCTGTAACCAATCGTTAAATCTGAGGGTAATCTCTTCTCATCATCATATTAAATAAATCAAGCACATGAATTCATCATCTTTTCTTTTTTGAGAATACAAATTACAAAGTGCTCCTTTTGCCACGTTCTATTCTATATTCTATATTATTCATTATATTTCCTCGTGCAGTTTTGAAGACCACTCAGTGCTTTTTTTGCTTAGAGTGGGTTCCTACCTTTCACTGCAATTAACCATCTTGGCAGATGACTGTAGTTGAACAACACAATTATTAAAGGAAAATTCCGTTTTTTTAGCACTTTAAGGCCCTCTGGTTTGTTTTGGATGAACTAGAGTGGTGGACACAGAAATTTTGACGATTGGTCCTGTCTCGACTTCTGACTCGTTTTCAATTGCCTTTGACTTCTCAGGGTGGCTGGCAATAGGCATACTGTAGTAGGCTACTCAAACATGTCCTAAAACAATCCTTAGCGTTCGTTTTCAAAACTGTGCAACTCACCGAGTGGTTAGTGGTGTTCGTTGATTATTAAAATCAAATTTATCGGCGCAATGTATGATTTCCAGCCGTCTTATTTTCTATTGTGGAACTATTTTTTCAGACACCTCACAACCGTGTATAAACTTCCGCTCAATTGTGAGCCTGAAGCATAGACGGTGGCGCAGTAATATCAACGTGCAATGAGTCTTCCAACAGAAATCAATGGGATTTTACAAAATGCCAAATAAAAGACGACAGAAACTGTATTTCGCTATGCTACTTGTTTTGGAACATCAACGAACACCAATAACCACTCGGTGAGTTGCACAGTTTTAAAAACGAACGTTAAGGGTTGTTTTAGGACATGTTTGAGTAGCCTACTACAGTATGCCCATTGCCAGCCACCCTGAGAAGTCAAAGGCGATTCAAAACGAGTCAGAAAAGTTTAGACAGGACCAATCGTCAAAATGTCGGTGTCCACCACTCTAGTTCATCCAAAACAAACCAGAAAAGGGCCTTAAAGTGCTAAAAACCGGAATTTTCCTTTAAAGGCTTGACTGAATTCACAAGTGCAGAGGAAGTGCAGAAGATTCGCAGCCCTCTTCACACATAAGGGTTAGTGTAATTTTGATAATGCCAACTCACTCTCTCTCCACCAAAAGTTTGGCAGATATGCCCTTAGCCAACAGGCTTTTTGTGTTGGAATAGCTATGGCAACAGCTTTATGATTATAAAGCCCAGACCAGAGCCAGACACTGAAGAGATTTTTAACTGAAAATAGAATGGTGAGTGATGGTTAGGCTGGAAGAAAGTTATTTTCTTTTTCTATGTACTTCACAACTAAGTACAAAAAGAGAAAAATACATAGGAGAAAACAACACAGGAATGAAAAAGACTGAGAGTGAGATAGACCAAGAGAGAGATACAGAGACAGAGGGCCAGATGTCCCTAGCGGCTTTTGCCCATTTCAAGCGTGTTGTTTAATGTAATGTGGTAAAATCATTCGCGAGGTATGTACAAACAGGCGCAATGATGTAAAAGCATAAACTGCCTGTCTTGGGGAGCTGAAAGTGGCACATTGCGATTGTCATGTCATGCATATGCATTCATGGGAGGATCCAGGAAAGTGGGAGTTTAAGCGTAAAAGATGGGAGGGGAAGAGTAAAAGCCCTAGTTATGTATTCGGTATGTACAAAGACTGCTCCTGAAAGCGCCGTCTATTCTGCGCCTAAATACTTCCGCCTTGTAAAAGCAGGTGTTAATCCACATTGCAGTTCAATGCGTCAATAAAGAGAACCTTTCAAAGACAACAGAATCGCTATTTAGAACACCAGTTTTGTGGTGAAAGTATTTGTACTACCAAAAGCAACCTTAACTTTCGTTGGCCTTTTAGCATGTCTTACTTTCACTTTCCGTCATTCACTTAAACTTTCCTACTTGCTAGATTTGACCAATCTTCCATAGCCTACGTGCACAAGTAGTTCGAGTAGAACTACTGATCTTCATTATCTCCCTGCTTGTTGACATCTTATCATGTATGGTATTATTTCATGATCGCTAAACGTTTGATTATTTTTAATGTTGTCATCAGTTAACTTCTTTCAACTGCGCTTGTAGACGCTGCCATTCAGTTGTGGACGTTCGTAAATTGCGTTTATGGGCGGAGAAGGGCAGAGAAAGGCGCAGTTTACACTAAGGATTGAGCGATTGATAAATACGACGGAAACTTGGGTCTGACAGCGCTTGCAATCTGCGGTGTGTCCATGGCGCTGATAACGCTACGTTCGCAAATGTACGTACATCTGGCCCAGAGAGAGAGAGAGACGCCTACACACATACACACATTCCCTGCTGGCTGTCTCCAGTCCATAAGGGAGCAGGGCACTCTCATGCCCACAGGAAACCCTGCATGGCAGAGGAGGGCCAGAGAGAGCAGGGGAGGGTCCCCATACGGCAGCATCCTCCCCACAGGCGTCTCGCTTTACGGAGCATCCACTCATCCTGCTGAGTGAAATATGCTCTCTCAAGCCCTCCTCTATATTAGGGATAATGTGTTATCCACTGTTCATTATTGGAAAATAAGCCAGACAGAGCAAACAGGGCTCTGACGCGAATCTGCTGTATCCTCAGTTTATGTAGACTAATTGCAATGGCCTTCACATACTACATCTCTTTCCTGTGTCCTAGTTTTGATGATGGTCTGATTGTTTATATTCCCTGTCAAATGTGAGTTAATACACGTTTAGCCTCTTCATGTCTAAGATCAATTCCAAGTTGTTTTGATCATCTGATGAGATGTGTGGGTTACTTGAAATGCAGTATCAGGAACGCAGTTGGTGAATCACACCAAAGATATCCTTTTATAAAATGTTTCTTATTCACGATTTGTGAAATATATCTGGCAGATTGTGATGGCAACTAATATGGCATATTAAAAATTGACGATGAGATAATAAGCATAATCACAGAGAGATAAGCATGTATGCTTTTCGTAATTTGAAATGGAGAAAGATCCTCGCACCTCATTTGTATTTGTAGCCTGAGGGTGAACCCAGCGCTGTAATCAGACTCGGAAAAAAGTTTCTGGTCCTCTTCACCCTCGTCACCTCTTCACTCCTCTCCCCAGTGCTTCTGAGAGCAAAGGACCAACTCAATCGCTCGCATTTGCTTTGATTTGCACAATGGAATCAGCTCAGGAACACCTCCGGGAGGGGATAGTGATGACCCTGACTTTACCGTAATTAGATGTCTCCAAGTTGCCTCTGACTCCGCCATCCTCACTCTGGTGGCTGGCCTGACAGTCTAAACTGTGACTCGTACTTGATCATTAGCCAGGCTCCACCGTGACACCCAGGACTCAGCCGCTCATTAATCTCCAACACATTATTTTAACACTGGAATACCTCTGGAATAGGTACGGGTCAAATACTGTCCAAGTACTACATACGGTTACATGCACATACTGTAGGCTGCAGACACTTATCTTTACAGGCTTTAGCTTACTGTGTGTGAGCAGATCCATGCGTAGGGGAGTTTAACTGGAGGTACTTGTGTTAGAGAAGGCTCTGTGGCACAATGGATATGGTCTTCATTTTTGTCTGCTCTATTCAGGTTTGAACTGCCCTGATTTACAGTACAGATGGACATTTTCATTCCTATGTTCGCTAGCTGGGATATAAACCATGTTCACATCATGTCAACACATTGAATGGACACTGGTGCAACAGGGAGAAAGATCACCCTGAGTGCCTCTCCTTCTCATGGGAGATTGCTGTTGTAACAGTTCATTGCTTCTCAGAATGACAATGGTACCACCTGACAAAACGAGACAATACATTTCTTTTTTGTTCAATTGTTGTCTTGCTTAACAATGCACTTGTTTTTGTGACAATTCTGCAGTGAAAGGCACGATAAGGAATGGCACAGTGGCAGCACTCCCAGTCAAGTCCATCAGCCTGGCAGGCCTAATGCCCCGACCATCCTACTACCCTAACCAGCCTACTGCCCTCACCAGCCTACTGCCCTCACGAGCCAGTGTCTAGGTCAGGGAAGAAGAGAGCTGATGGTGCCTCATTATCAACGATGACCTGTGAGATGACGGCCTCCCAGCGAGAGAGTCAACAGTGATGGGTGTTAGGTAAATAGGAAGTGGGGTGGCTTAAGATGTAAACTTAGATGACAACTTCCTGTCTTTATTGTGTAGAAGGCACACATATGACATTGGCTGGCTAGTATTTCTTAAGTGATTAAGCCACCTTGCGTAAGCATCTGCCAAATGGATGAATAGCATATTACAGTCCGTTTTCTCTGTGCCATGATAGTCTGCCAGTGAGTGGGTGTAAACTTTTGTCTATAGTCTTCATTCTTGGGCAGTTTGAAGCCACATCCTACCTGGCCTTTAACAGTTTCATTATAATGACAATAGGGAGTCTGTCAGGCAGAGACATTCACTGTGTCCCATACAATGGAACAGTGGGGTATCACCTAGGCACCATTTTGGCTCAGTGTCCCCCTCCACAGTCATTAAAGTCACTGGAGGGAGTGTGTGTGTGTGTGGGGGGGTGTCTCGTCCCCAGGGATGCCACCCTCTGGGTGTCCTGGCCTTCCCTTATTCCTCCCTCCTGCCTCCTGTGGGGACTCTAAGTCCCTTGACCTGCTTCTCTTTCTCTCTTCTTTTCTTCCTTCAGGCTCTTCCTCCACAGCCCTGAATCCACCTTACTCACCTCCAGCCCTGCTCTCCTGCTCCTGCCCCACAACCCCCCGCCCCACTGTACTCCCCCCCCACCGGAACCCCCACTCCACCCCACCCCAACCCAGGCCTCTCCCTCCTCGTGACTCTGCAGCTTTGATCCGGGAGGGCAGTGTGGTTCAGCAGTCGGCCATTGCCACCCTGCGCTCCCTTGTTCCACATGGCCGCTTGGCCCACTCATGTGGCCTGAACACAGGATGCCTTTGTTAACCCCTCTGCTCAGTGCCGTTGCCTGGTAACACGCCGACAGGCCGAGGGAGGAACAGAGACTTGGGTGAGGGGTGGATATGGGGGGTGCTCTCTGTGGAGGCTGATGGATGGTTTCTGGGTTGCCAGAGAAAATGAATTTAGGGCCAGAAGGAATGTTGGCATTAAATGGTGCAATCCTACAGTCAGAACCTTTCCAAGATGGGGGGGTTTAATGAAGTCGCTGTTGAACAAACTGCTTTCAGTTATTTTTTGGTTGGGCATTGTGGTATATATAAGTGAACGCTTGACTTCTTACCTACCATGACATTTAAAATGTGTGTGTGTGTGTGTGTGTGTGTGTGTGTGTGTGTGTGTGTGCGTGACTGTGTATCATGTCCAACGAGGTTAATCATTTTGTCTTCAGTCTTCTTCCCACACATTCAGTTCAAAAGCACCACGCACTACATTGCACCCAACATCTAGACTGAGTGTATGACGCATGTTCTAGTCATTCACTACAGCCAGCCCACATGCACGTCCCTGTCAACACCCCCCCCCCCCCCCTCCCACTCCACAGGCCACAATAGATCACCCACCAATAAAAGTCACACCATCCTGAGACTGGAGGGCTCGGGGGAGAGGGATTGGGGCCCTGCAGCCCGTGGGCACGTCCTGGGAGGAAACGAGGGTAAGTGCCTGATCAGCACCAGTGGGTGTTCTTCAAAGGCCCTGATGAAGGCCATCTGTCATTGGTTGTGTCTGGGGTTAGCGCTGGTCAAGAGAAAGGTCTTAGGCAGACAAGGTCCTCAAAAGCCACCGTAACCTCAGGAAGACAAAAGGCAGCGCTTGGGGGGCTGTCGCCGTGTCCTTTCTGGAGGCAGCGAAACACACACCAGTCGAACAGGAATGGTTAGATGTCGGGTCGGTGGGGGGTGGATGCTTAAAAAAATGCATGAAGCTATCTGTTAACAGCAGCAGGAAAGGGTGTTAAATTGTAACCTGTGGAAAAAGCACTTTTTTCATGCCTGTCAAGCAACAAGCAAAAATGGACAAATGCTGAACAGTTACACCAAAAGAGAACAGAAAAAAAAACTTATTTACCTTGAAAAGAAAATAAATAATAAAAACAAAAAATGCTGTCCTCTTTTTGGTAGGCTGCCCTCTATGTGTATATGTTTATTTTTTGTCATGACTATCATATTTCTTACATTTGTGTACATACTCTCACTGGCTTGACCTATTGAGATGTGATTGTTCTGACGGCGAGGGGAGGCATTAAGATAGTTTCTCTGTGTGCAGCCATTTAAATGCCGCTGCATGGCTGGGGATGGCTGGGGTGTGAGTCTCTCTCTCTCTCTCTCTCTCTCTCTCTCTCTCTCCCTCTCTCTCTCTCTCTCTCTCCCTCTCTCTCTCTCTCTCTCTCTCCCTCTCTCTCTCTCTCTCTCTCTCTCTCTCTCTCTCTCTCCAGGAGCTCCTCTCCGCTTCGCTCTGCTCTGCTCAGCCAGCGTCTAATCCCTCCGTTCTGCTGCTTCAGTGAGCCCTGCATCCCAGCAGGAGCTGGATGGGACTCATGACCCCCGCTCCATATTTACACTGAGCTCTGTACATTTGTGGGCTGTGGTGGCGTGTTTGTGTGTGATTATGTTAGTGTGTGTGTGTGTGTGTGTGTGTGTCTCTCTCTCTCTCTCTCTCTCTCTCTCTCTCTCTCTCTCTTTCTTTATTTCTCTCTCTCTTTCATTCTTTCTCTCCTCTCTCTTTCTTTCTTTCTTTCTCTCTCTCTTTCATTCCTTCTCTCCTCTCTCTCTCTTTGCACTTGTGTGTGTAGCCTATGTGTGTACATGTCTATGATTTTGTAGTCAGCGTGTAGTGATAACAGCTTGCTGTCTCCACTGATGTGATGTGCTGTGCTGGCTCAACGCCCCAGTAGCCATTTCCACTTTCTCCTCCTCCTCCTCCTCCTCTTCCTTCTCCTCCTCGTCTTCCCCTCGACCTGGGCGATAATGGCCACTGATTGGCATGTGGGTCAGTGAGCATGGCCGGTTGGCCGGCCAAAGAGCCGTTTAGAGTCCAGCTGAGCAGCAGTGACCTTGAGGTGCCCGGGCGGCACAGAGTGTTGCCAGGGACAAACATGTGCCATGACCTGGATGCCCTCTGTCACCCCCGTGGGGGGTAAAAGAGCCAAGGAGCTCAAGGGCTCAGGGCAAGAGGCACAGCTGGGCTAGTTTAAGGGCCCAGACTTTCCATCCACTGGCGCTTAAAAGATTCCTCCTGACCGGCAGGCATGTGGCAGAGACCAGGTCCGGGTATTCAGGCTCATCTACAGAGACGGGCCAATGATACTGAGGTCAGTTTTAATCACTTCTAGTGGGATTAGAAGGAAGTGCATGAATAAATCATTCCAGCTTGACAGTAGCATATTGATCTGTTTGTCACCTTTGTTAAAGGAGCAAAAAACACAACTGTGGCCCTTTCATGGGAATATCACCAAGATGAAATCTGTTATCACTCAAGCACGCGCGTGTTGTCAGGAGCCCGGGTCTTTGTTAGCCCTCAGAGAGCCGGGGCTGGGCCTGCTTTCAGTCGGGGCGGAGAGTTGATGCGCTGCCTAGAGCTGGAGAGGGTGGGCAAGGAGCTGAAGGCGCCAGGAACAGCTCTCAGAAGGAACGTGTGATGAAAACCACAAAAAGCACTTCTGCGACTTGGAAAACTGCACCATGGAGCTAAGTGTTAGCATGCTGAGTTACTCGAGAAAGAAGCCATTAAAAAAGGTGACTTCAGGAGTCTGTGAAGACCTAGACACAGGAGTTTACATTGACTGCCAGAGAATGAAATGACTGCCTCTGCTTAACTCTGAGGGGCAGATTTACGTACATTTACGTACATACGCTTCGTTATCAGCGCCATGGCCAAACCGCAGAAAGCACACACCGTGCCTCTTCATTTTATGTGCTATTTATCATACCTGTAGCTCATTGGGTATTCCGCGCCTTTCTCTGCCCCCTACCACAATTTGCACTGCTCACAACTGAATGGTATGATTCAATCACAAGCGCAGTTGAACAAAGTCAACTGATGACAACATTAAAAGGAATCAAAAGTTAAGTGGTCATGAAGTAATACAATACGTAAGAAAATGTCAACAAGCAGAGAGATAATGCAGAGCAGTATTCTACTCCAAATAAGAAAATACTCCAACTACTTGTGCACATAGGCTTTAATATCCAAATCTAGCAGGTAGGAAAGTTTAGGTGGGTGACGTGAAAGTGAAAGTTAGACATTAGAAAGGCCGGCGAAAATTAAAGTTGCTTCTGACATAGTACAAATAAGTAAAATTGGTGCTCTAAATACCTATTATATTGTCTTTGAATGCTTCTTTTACTGACGCATTTAACAGCAATTTGATTACACCTGATTTTAAAGGCGGAAATATTTCACTGTTGCAAAACAGACATGCGCTGTGTAAGGAGAGAAATCGGCCCAAACAAAGGGCGCTTCTCACAAAGGGAGAGTTTGCATTGGTCACTCACTTTTTCACGTGTGAACAATGGACAGGCCAGTGAAGAGTTAAATGGCAGTGTTATTACAAATTCCATTTAATTAGTAATTTGTATCTCGAATCAATTACCAAGTAACTAATGTAGAGCATGGCATGGCATACTACGATAATTAGAGATATACGATTGAATGCAAAGATAAACTCACATAGTCTACTGTAACAATATAACAAACAAAGGAAGCTTAACCAAAAAACAGAGATAAACTTAACAAATTAACAAGTTAAGAATAAGATACACCAGATGAAACAGTATACCAAATCATGAGATTACAAACCCAAATATTAAAGGGATAGAGAGAAAGAGAGAGAGAGAGAAAGAGAGAGAGAGGGAGATGAAGACTGAGGGCTCAGTATAAGCTTTCCCCACAGCCTTGGTAGCAGGAAAAGAAGAGAGCACCTCTCACAAAGTCACTCTGCTTCATCCCAAAGATAATTAAAATATGCAAGGCCTTCCCAACTGGCCTGCAGGACCTTGGTCACTTGGTGTGAAAACATGCATACAGACTACAGTGTATTTCTTAGTCCACAACTATGCACAGACACATTAGATTGTAATGAAATCATGATCAGACTGTTGCCCACATTACAAGTATTAATTTGAGACCAAACATGAATGTATTATTCACAACATGCATTTGATTTCAGAGGTAACCATCAGAGTAGTTGCTCTGGTGGATTTGAGTTTTGCTGTATGCTAACTAGTTTAGCTCGGCCTCCTGTGTAGTGGAGGAAAGTCTTTTGATCAAAGACGAGCAGATTATAATTTCTCCTTTGGCACAAATCTTAGAGTTCAGAATATTTTCCTCTGGTCCAAGGCAGGCCCAGTCTCAACAGGGTGGCAAGAGCAGAGGCCAAATGACCACTGTATGCATGAGCCGGGGTGTTCAATCATGGCCATAGCCAACTAAGACAATAGAGATTGAACACAGGTACCCACACAGATGTAAATTGACTGCAAAAGGCATTCTTTAGAAGTGCAAAAGCTGTCACGGGCAGTTTTCGTACAGGGGAATATATAATGAGAGCATTTTATGGTTCTCCTCCCATCTTTTTACACAAAACTCCCACTTACCCTTGACCCTCCTAATGTGTTTGCATGGCACAGAAAAGCGCAAATTGCCATTCGCCATTCTCTGCTCCTGCGACAGGCAGTCTGCGGTTTTACCTAAGTACGGCCTGTTTGTACATACCATGCCATGTATTAACGCGCACGTTGCGGGGCGCAGAAATGTTAATACATCTACAATACTGTTACTCTGATTTGGTTCTACAAGTATAAGTATACTTACAGTGTTGTGCTTGAACGCGTTCATTGAACGAAAGTCCATGAACTCGTTCATATTTTGAGCGAACGTGAACTGAACATACTATATAACTGCCTGGTGATCGTTACTATGAACTCGTTCATTCTGGTGTCTGTGAATGGCATGCTCTCTCGTTCAATAGGGTGCCAGATTTCTACAGAGCCTTCCACACGAAAAACCCGGCTAAAACACACTGTAAACAGGCCCTAATATAGCAGCATTTAGGCCACCATTTCTCAAACTATTGGCCATGGTCCGCAATGTGGACAATGCTGGTCTGCAGAGTGAAATTATTCCTGTGGCATCGTCTGATAATTTGCTGCACAATTGATCAACCGCGGACAGAAAAAGAAAACAAACGTTTCTGCAATTAGTAGGAAATACTTGTTAATTTGGTGCATGTCATCAAACATAGAGGCATAGAATTAAGTCGTGGTATGTGCATGGTCAGTACGTGGTCAGTGCATGCATGTGCACTTCTGCGCGAGAAGCAGCTCGATAACGTTAGTAGCAAAGCTAAACTTCAACCTATTGGAAGGCTATTTAATTATGAAACGACATTTAATAGAACAACGTGGATTTATGCAACTTCCATAAAAAACAGAGCACAGACTATATAAAACACTGTCTAGCATTGGTATTGTGTTTCCTGAATCCTTACATTCAGGCATTCAAATGAAATGTAATTAAATAGCATATAAATATTCTATCAGTGTATGATGCTTGCGTGAGGGAAACATCCCAAAACAATGGCACCCATATAATTGTTGCTGTTTTGAGAAGTATTTCTCATGCAAGCATCATGCAACAATGCAAAAACAATGAAACTATTCTGAAATCTGATGTGTATGTTTTCACATACTTTTGTGAACAATCTTAGCAATTTAAACATTGACTGTTTTGAAGTGCATGTAGCAATATAGTATAAAAATAATAACAATTGTGATATCATTATGATAATTTGATGGGGGGTGGAAGGAGGGGTGGGTTCATGTAGGTGGGCCCTATGACCCCAAAGTATGCCTTGACTGGGCCTCAGGTCAAAGAAGTTTGAGAAAGGCTGATAAGCAAACAAAGCAGCTACAAAGCAGCAAGGAGGCGTCGTATGATCATTTAAACAAGTTTTATGACAAGGTCAGTGAGGATGGGAAAAATCGTACATTTCTGTGCAAACTTTGCCCGCACTTCAGTCACATCCACAGCAAACCTGAAACGGCACATTGAACTGAAGCACCTGGTTAGCCTTTGAAGGTATGTGCAAGCCAATAAAAAATCAAAAGACAGTCAAGACAGATCCTCAACCCAAATTAACTGCATTCTATATTGGCTGTGGCAATAATTTTGAAAAATAATAGCTCGCAGCAACATATGAAAAAAAAAGAACTATGAATTAGTTCATTTTTGGAAAGTGTGAACTTAGTTCAAAATTTTGAATTATGAACTGAACTAGTTCATTTTAAAATGTTAAAATTTGTGAACTGAACTTTGAATTAGTTCACGTAGAAAGTGAACTTTCCCAACACTGTATACTTATATATATATATATATATATATATAAGCTAGCTATTGTCCTAGAATTACTCCATATAAGGAGAACGTTCAGAGGGGATTAAGAAGTAGGCCTATCATGAGATCCGCTGTGAGGGTGAGAGGATTTAAGATAATGCTTCCACATGATTCCAAACTTTGGTCTACTTGTCATGTCGGACAACAATGAAACTCAGTGCTGGAAAATCAGGTCTTAATGTCTTTTTTCCAAAATGCCCGTGGTCGTTACCGCTTCCTCCATGACCACGTCCATCCAGTCGACTTGTGCGGCGCAGGAAGAGAAAGCAGAGGCGGAATGTGTTGCGTTTGATGTCGGTGTGCATCAGTTCCTACAGGCTGACGCCGCGGGCAAGAAAATCTACAATTCCCTCTGTTGCCTTTGTGGTGAGCGCAGACCTAACTCCTACAGAGGATAAAACAGTGGTATCTTCTAAAAAAGACAATAATTATGCTTTGAATCATTTAATAGCTCACTGAATATCCTTCAGCCCACTTGCAGCTGCATCCAGGGAAGGTCAATAAATCTTATGAAGCATTTATCACATAATCAAAAGCTTCAGGCTTCGTTTTGTTTGCTGGTGCTCTGTTATATACATTGTTTATATATTTTATTTATGAAAAACTCATGAACATTGTGTTTGTTTTGGGAATAGATATACTGTATATTTTGATCAATAATATTTTAGATCAATAATAAAAATGTGTGTTCACATCCAGTTTGTCTTCTATTATTTTAATTTCCACTCTGGACTCCTGTACTGGGGCCAAAACTAGACCTTCATGTCCTTAGAATGCAATAACATGAACAATTGAAACGGAGAGCTCATAGGAAGGCCTGGCTGTGAGCCTGAGTCTGTGTTTTATTTTTTATTTTTTCACTTTCACGGATCAAAAGTTGTCTTTCCTTGTTGTGTTCAACAAGAAGGACTTGCTAACAGCATACTGCAAAACATGCAGGGCGGATTCACATGATACTTGTTTGATGTGACATTTGCCGTCATAGTTAATTACTCCATCGCCATGCCAACTTAGTCTCATGCAAGCACAGTGGAGAAAGATGGTCAAGGGCCAGAAGACTGGAGTGAACACACAACACAGAGGGACTAAGAGAGCTTCCTATTCCCATGGCGACTGCATTTTTAAAGGACGACATGAGTGCCTCCGGCTAAACACAGCTATTTTATCAGAACGGTAAACAAAAATACCAAAAAGAATAAAAAAACACATTTTATTTTACTGTTAATCTTGTTTGCTCACAAAATAGTAGTCCTCTGTTAGAGCACCCACACTCATATACCGTCCAAACTACATGGCTCTGTTTTTAGTGCCTGAACAGTTTCTCTGCCCCAACGTCCGGCGCGACCGCTCCATATGGGCAAGGAAGTCTTTCCCCAATGTCACCCACCCAGACGGGTGCACACCAAACCACATTAAAAAAACGGACACTGAGACCCTGGAGGAATGCCAAATGAGCCAGCAGTCGGCCTTCAGCAGTCACTTTCCTCAAGCAGGTCACTGAAGGCAGCACAACAAGGGCTTCTGACAGCCATGAAAAGTCCACCTTCACGACTCACTGCAGTGCTCTCTCTGCTCATGGTGTGTCTTGACGTAACCATTGAGAAAGGGGGTCAGGCTTTTTTTTTTTTTTGGTCAGCACTAATGGGAATTAATGAAAGGAAATTAAAAGGCATCAGACAATAAAATGAACTATTGATCGAAAGAAAAGATGTCCCATTAAGGATTGTAAGAGTAGAAGGTATTTAATCCTTAATGCACCTCGATGGCAATTAGTTTTGTTCAATGATGAACAAATGACTGAATTTCCTCTGTTCTTGGTTAATAGACCATTCTGCTGTTTCCCTCCTCCATTTTTAACTAAGTACAGCATTGCAGCCTTTAGCTGACCTCCTCTCTCTGGAAGCTGCAAGTTTGATAGTAATGGAAGCATGCAAATCACAAACCCAAAACACATATGCAACCACTCTTAACCCCCCCCTATATCTCTCTCTCTCACACACACACACACACACACACACACACACACACACACACACACACACACACACACACACACACACACACACACACAATCTGGACACATCAATCATGCGTTTCAGCAATCTAGCCATTTTTCCACTGCAGCTCTTGCAGCCCTTTGGACCAAACTGAGCTTCAGTGCACATCAGTGGATATACTAACAACTCCAGCATCTGATTGAAAATGCAGAAAATAATGTACCTAGCCAACAATAACCCATAGTCATACCCATGAGCACGTGGTTAATGGGTGGAATGAATTATACGTGTCTATGCAGAATGAGGCGAAGATAAGGCAAAAGGCAATGGCACATCACTCAGCACAGCATAAAAGACACATGCGTGGTCACAAGGCTACTGGCATTTATATAAGCACTGATAACTAAACTAGAAACGTACGCGCCTGATATTTAAAAGGACAATATTTTAGAGCACATGGCGTATGTACTGGTATTGACCAGACTACACATTTGAAGCATTACTCATTCTAGAGAGATCAATGGTGGGCCTGTGGCTTTGGGGGTTTTGTGGCTAGTTTTACACTGGGAGAGATCTGATACCATGTCTGGGGTTTTGGGAGCTTCTCCTCAGGACGACCAGGCCATCTGTTTAAAACCCATTTGAAATCACACTTGAGGACATGCATAGTGATATCACACTAATCAATATCCCTGACGACTAATTCATTCCTATCCTCTCCTGGTGCAACCTTGACCTTTTCAGTCAAGCACACACTGAAGTGGGGTAGAGGACAGCCAGTGGAAGTATGCATACTCAGACCAGAGCCAAATACCACATTAGAAACTAGGAGCAGCCGTGGCCTACTGGTTAGCACTTCGGACTTGTAACCGGAGGGTTGCTGGTTCGAACCCCTACCAGTAGGCGCGGCTGAAGTGCCCTTGAGCAAGATACCTAACCTCTCACTGCTCCCCGAGCGCTGCTGTTGTTGGGATAAATGCAGAGACCAAATTTCCCTCACAGGATCAATAGAGTATATATACTTATAGAAACAGGTCAGCTATTATTATTACTGTGTCTAGTGAAATTATCTTTATTTGTATAGTCTATGGATATACAATGCATATTTTTGTCAGGGATTAGTACAAATATCGGTGTTCCTGGCATGGATGTGCATGTGTATATGATTACAATGCTGTGAAATATGTCATGCTCTCTGTGTGTGTGTGTGTGTGTGTGTGTGAGAGCAGGGCATGACTGAGTGTGCATGAACATGTGCACGTTTGTGTGCTTGCACAAGAGACAGAGAGTAAAAATAGTAGACAAGCTTAAAAAATACTCATATGAAAGACAAAGTGAAGCCCTTTAGATGTCTCTCTGACATCCTTGCCATTTAAACAAGTCTCTCTCTGAGATTTTCTCGAGCGCGTGCAGCAGTGCCACTGTGTAGCGCTGCCTTTCTGCCTGTCCATTTGAGGTTATATATGACACATGGGGGCTTCCGCCTGTGAATCACTCCCGCTGTTCTCTCCCAACTCTCGTCACGCGAATATGATTCTGTTTGATAATACCAAGCCACTGATGTACATCTCTGTGGATGTTTATGACTTCATGGCTGGCACCGTTAAGTGTTAGCTGTGACAGGTAAAATGGCATGCTTCTGGAAAACAAGTGTGCTGGAAACTTCCTCTATGTAGTTTTGTTGTTAGCAATTGTTGTTTAGCAGTTTGATCTTCCGACTTGATCAGAGACACAGTGTGCTGGTGCAGAGGAAGGAGTTAGCGTAGCATATCTGTCTCCTATCGCAGCTCCAGATCACTGTGTGGAGAGTGTCCCTTGTCTAAGGAGGCAATGACTCAGCGACACTCTCACTGAGTTTTCTAGCTCACTTCAGAAAAGAACACGGAGATCATCACAACAGTACTTTTAAAAGGATGAAATAGCAGAGTACTGCACTCCTCTGCCTCGCCTTGCTGTCATGATATACCCAATTAATAAGACACAGATATGGAGAGAATGTGTGTGTGTGTGTGAGTGAGTGAGTGAGTGTGTGTGTGTGTGTGTGTGTGTGTGTGTGTGTGTGTGTGTGTGTGTGTGTGTGTGTGTGTGTGTATTTGTATGCATGTGTGTGCATGCGTGTGTGTGTGTTTGTGTGACAGAGAGAGAGAGAGAGAGAGAGACTAGAGAAAGACTCTGTCAGGGATCCATCGTGAGTGCCCAGCTGTTGACTTTTTAAACGGCTGATCTTAAATCTGATAGCCATTTGGTGTGAGCGCTGCGACTAAGTGCCCAAAGGCACAGACAGCAGGACTGCGAGATTCCCGAGAGAGGGGAACCACTTACCCAGCCCGCAGGGAGGGGGGGGGGGGGAGGCATGCGGACAGGGTTTGGGGATGGCAGTGGGGCACAGAAGGACAATGCTTAGCTTGCAGTGCCAGTCAACGACAATTTACCAACCCGTATGGTCCATTATTCCAAAACAGGCGGATCAGTCCCCATCTTGAATCCCTCGTATTCACTGTGTTATACTGTGACACTGCCATCTTTAGAAAGTCCAGTGATATATGTCAGCTGGACTGCATAGTCTTTCAGAGAAGTGGACTTGATGAAAGTGAACCATGGCGATGGGCCTTAACAAGCCTCTCATGGACGGCAGTCTAACGGATTGGGGCCCCTGGGCTGACAGCATGACATCATCATGGTGCCATATGCACGTACACTGAATAATTAAACAAAAAAAGATCAGTGTGGCGCTTGGGAGCGGCTTGGTTTCACGTGTAAACAGACGCATGGAGAGTGGTTTAAAATAATAAATAAAAAACAGGGAGAGAAAATGTCACTCTCAGAGGCGCCACAGGCTTTCATGACTGGAACAAATGCATTGATTTTTTAAAATAATACTCCCCCTGATTCATATGTGGTAGAGATTGATAATGGTAGTGGTGATCATGTGTTTTAGTGTGTGTGTGTGTGTGTGTGTGTGTGTGTGTGTGTGTGTGTGTGTGTGTGTGTGTGTGTGTGTGAGTGTGGAGGGGATGCACCAAACTCTGCCGATAGCAGCTCGTCATTTGACTCCATGGTCAATAAAAGCACTTGAATATGGATTGCTCCCTCTCCGTGTGCACATGGCGCTCTTGTGGCCACTGAAACAAAAGCTCTGATGCTGATGCTGATAGTGAGAGAGTGTGGCAGGAGAGGAGGTGAGTCTGTTTGAAAGGGCAGAGTCAGGCTAATCATCCCAGGGAGGCAGGGAGGCAGGGAGGCGCGGGCACAGGGACGTGTCTGTCCTCCCCTGCAGGTGATCCGAAAAAGCGCCCGCTGACAGACAGACAGCGCAGCGCACTGATGGCTGACCTCCAGACTGTGAAAAGTAGGCCAGCGGGGATGCACAGCTGCTGTTTGGGGCCTGTCCATGAAAACAGGGGGGCTTCTGAGCTTCTCTCTCTCTCTCTCTCTTCTCTCTCTCTCTCTCTCTCTCTCTCTCTCTCTCTCTCTCCATGCAATCTTACAGAGCCGGGATACTGGGGATAGAGAGAGCTATACAGAGAGAGGGGGGGCAAAAGACAGAGAGAGGAGAGAGAGGTAAGAGATAGAGAGAGAGAGGGAGGGGAGTGATATATATATATATATATATAGAGAGAGAGAGGGAGGGGAGTGATATATATATATATATATATATATATATAGAGAGAGAGAGAGAGAGAGAGAGAGATGGAAGTTGATGTGCACAAGCAAAATTATTCTGTTTCTCTCTGCACTGATTCGCTTTCGAACATTCTTCAGACACATGACTAATAGCAGTGCGCCGATGACTAAGTGGGTCCAAGGCTGGAGGGAGCAGGTTGAGGTCACTTGTCTTTGCACAAGTCCTCTTGAGGAGTGAAATCGATGAAGTGACAGAGTGCCCATGACTGACACTTGGCTAATGAGAAATAGCTGTGCCAGTTGTACCACAGCAAATGGGCAGTGGGGTGGAATCACATATGGATGCATGGAAATTCATGCTGCTGTTTGTTTTTTTTTTACTGCAAAACATGACAGAAAGCATGAATCAAGAAACGGAATGTACGAAAATGTACTTGAATTTCCCCTGGGGATCAATAAAGTATCTATCTATCTATCTATCTATCTATCTATCTATCTATCTATCTATCTATCTATCTATCTACGACAGATACAGTACATGCTTTACAGGTTTGAAATATTAACTTTATGGTATGACTACTATCAGAAAAATATATTATAATCCCTACTCACAAGCCCATGTCCACAGTCTGCCAATTCTAAGGTGTTATATTAGCTACCTAAGATATTTGAGACATTTTTACAAAATGGATTCATCTCCAATATTGGTGCACAACAGTCAATACAGAGGCAGAGCAATGCAATGAGAGAGAGGGGGGGGGGGGGAGAAGGAGAGGGAGAGAGGGGGAGGGAGAGAGAGAGAGAGAGAGGAGGGAGAGAGAGAGGGGAGAGAGAGAGGGAGGGAGAGAGAGGGGTGAGAGAGGGAGGAAGAGAGAGGGGGGAAGGAGGGAGGGAGAGAGAGCGACTGGCACAGTGTTGACCTGCTGTTCACTACACATCCTGTTACCTGAGCCCCATCTGGTCACAGTGTGAGATCTGGAGCCAGATGTATGAGAGATATTCAATATTTAACAAGCACACAATGACAGCCCTTCTCCAACACCAAATACTAGGCAATATATTTTACTCCTATTTTAATTCAAAGATTTATTTTATTACAGACTTGACCCTCTCCCAAAAACAGACAGAGAAAATGGGGTAAATTTGAATGAATTTTATATCAATCACAAATGTCAAAAACAATCAGAGAGTAAATGCTGTGCTCCAGAACATTGGCCTTCTGGGTAGATTGGTGCTGTACATTTTCTTGATTCTTTCACTCTGTCCATGATTTACACAGCTTTATATGATATTCAAGAAAGAAAGAAAGAACGAAAGAAAGAAAACTGTGGTCTTGTGGATTACTTTGGCCAGAATCTTTACAGTCTTTCCCAATTAAGATCTCAAGACAGGTTCTGATGTGTTCAAATGAAAACACCTTTTCCTCCTCTGTCCTCTGTTTTTGTGGTGAAGCTGAAGCCCTCTCATCCTGACCTTGTGTGCTGTGAATGCTTCTCTGGATGTTATACTGAGCACCTCGGAGCTCCATCTCTGGGCATAGAGATGCAGAGCCATGTGTCTGGGTCAGGAACACAGCACTGCTCTGTGGAGAATGTGGAAGCGGGATGGGGGTTCAAAGGTCACCCACCGAATGGCTGGAGCTAATACCATACAGAGGTCTTAAGTGTATTTCTCAATTGCAGGGCCACACACACACACACAAAAGAACATTATGAGACTAATAACATTGATTTGTGAATATGATTTGAGAGGCTAGTTTTCATAAAAAATATTAGTAATTGCTATTTCCGTTCCCAATCAGCTTCAAACCAGATCACTCATCCTTCATGACAAAACATACTTGTGTGATCTGTTCTTGTCTTGTTTGCCCTGTGTATTGTTTTTTCCATCTTGTCTGCTCCTCTTCCTGGTTGCTTTGTTTACTTCCTGTGTCCTGTTCCATGTGCTCCTTTGTTTCCCCTTTCCATGTGCTCCTGTTTGTTATTCTTGTCTCCGCCCCTCACCTGTGTCTTATCATTAGTCCTGTTAGTCCCTTGTTAAGTTCACCTGTACCTGATTATTGTTTCAGTATCTTCACCTGTGTTTCCTTCCCCTGTGTATTTAAACCCTCTGTCTCCCCTCAGTCGGTCATTAGTCAGTTTGTGTAGTGTTACGTTTGTTCTGTTCGTATTAAAGTGGTTTGTAGTAACAAGTTTGCCTGGCCTGGCCTGGCCCTGCATCTGGGTCCTACCCTCTCCTACAAACACGTGACAACTCTGCACTAATTGGTAGGGATGGGCAAAGCGAGGCTTTATGAAACACTGAAACGTTTGAAGCAATTGTGCTGAATTGTTCCGAAGCTTCGAAACAATTCCGACACCTCAGAGCTGTTTAGGGTGAAACAAATCTGTCAAATGCTTATTGGAGATGTAGTCTTTAAAGTTTGTGGCTCACTGTGTTACCTGTGTTCAGTCTTTGTCAAAAGCTAAGCAGTCATGCCCTTGGTCAATTACTGGATGGGAGACCACATGAAGTGACTATAAAGAGAATCTTATTGCTGCTGCTAGTGTTCTCTAAATCACTTTCTTTTTATAAAAACTCGATTTTTGACCATTCTGAGAGTTTAGTTGAAACTGTGTGGTTAATGATGAAGTAAGAAAACATAAACAGATACGATCTGAAACAATACCGTAATCAAACGGGGATCAAACCACATTTGAGCAGCCTGGGCTAGGCCTACCGTGCAAAAAAACACCCTCACTAACCACTACACCATGGTTATTGCTTAAGAAAAGTCTACGCTGTTAATTGAATGCGCGGGCACGCCTGCCGACACCGGTGAAATGCTCCGAAGGTTTACTTAACTTTGGTCACATGACATGGGGATTTTGAGCTATGTCTCGAAGCAGTGGTCACATAACATGGCTGTTTTGAACCACGTTTCGAATCAGTGTTTCGAAACACTTGTGCTTGGAAGCCTTGACACTGATTCGAGACGTCGGTTTCGAAAGTCACACCCCTACTAATTGGTCTGAAAATAACTCACTAATGGTCTCTTCTATTCAAAAAGAAGTAACCTTTTTGTCAACAACGTAAAAATGTAAGAAAAATATCTTCTTTGGCAGTTTGTCTGTTCCTTGTCTCACTTGAGGATTTGGAGGGGAGGTGGTTCCTGCACAAAAGAGTCTTACTTCTCTTCAGATGGCAGTCCCAGCCTCTGTTAAATTGAGTAATCTGAACTAATCTCAGTTGCCAGAGTGTAAGAACATGGAACTCAGCTAATACACACTCAATACACCAACCCTGCCATATTGTAATGAAGTTGAATCGCCACCTCACTTAAACAGTTTCAACATAAACAGAACATTAGAACAATCAGAGAGGGAGGTTATTGTATGACTGCTGTAGATTTCTACTTTTACATGATAAACTGCTATCATGGTGTTATCCTCTGCTGTTGTTTACTAGTTTATGCTTTATGTGACAATAATCGCATGATAAATTGATAGTGGTAGTGATAATATGTGGTGTGAACAGTCCTATTTTTCAAAGCTAGACTTTTTATGTGCATGAAATCAGTTCAGTCCGTTCCTATAACACTTACGTGTGTGGACAATCAACCCTCTTCTTTCTATCTAAATAATGTAAATGTCCTAGTGTTTTAGTAAATCTCAATAATACAGGTCAACGATGCGATTACAAATCATTTTAAAATTAGCATTTCAATTCACAGTATCTTAAAGCAACACCAAAGAGTTTTTTGTACCTTAAAATAATGTTTCCAAAATTGTTTCCGTGGTTCATCAACTCTTAACAGGGTGAACGGCACAAGTGAAGTTTCTGCATTCGCTTCGCGGCCCTCTATCGGCTATAACCGCACTATGTAAGTTTGCCTGATCGGGTAGCGGATCTGTAGTTTGATGGAATGAAACATAAGAAACTACAAATTTGACTTGCATGATGTCGCAATACATCGTAATTTCATAAAATCATGCATCATATTCTATCTTGTCTATGGACATCGTTATTTGCAAAGCCTTAATTGGATAAACAAATAGCGTGTGTGCGACAGAGGAAAGGTTCTTTGGTGTTGCTTTAACCAGGAGCTTCACTTGTCGTTTCAGGATGAACAGAAATCTGCAGGTGAAAAAATCAAAATCAAAAGACATGTGCGAGTTGTGGCTTCTCTAAAGGGGACACTGTTGTTGGTTTCCGCAGCTCTTGTGTAAATAATCACCTTCCGATCCGAGGCATAATTACATTGCACCTTGTCAGATGGCCTAATCCTCGGCCACACAGCTGTGCTGAGGGACTCCATCCTGCCTAAACATCCAGCCTTATGCGGAGAGCACCATACACTTAACATGAATCTGGTGCCAGGAAACAGTATTGCTCATGGGAGAGTGGATTAACTCTAAAAACACACTAATCCTCCAAAATGAATATTTCTCTCTGCCATCCCCTCAAGATGGGTGGCTCAGGATAATGCACAGGCAGTGTGAGAAATTGTCAGAGCGGACATACACACACGCTAGTCAGCGCACAGCACCGACAAACTAGCTAATTCCCAACGACATTACACAAAGCAGGCGAGGCGGGGCCATTATTTTCACAGAAGATAGGTGTTCTCCTCCGCCACATGGTTCCAATAGAGCTTCCATTAGGATGTATTATTTTACCCTTCAGCTGGAGAGCAGAGACAAACACTCTGTGCCAGAAACATTATCTTTGCCATCTGACACTTTGAATTTCGCCTTATTAGACTGAATAGGCCTAAGTGACAGGATAAAACAAACACAATCACTGCTTGACCATATCCAGCAATGTCCTCTGGTTCCTGTTGTGGACTAATTTTCTCACTTGTTAAAATAACATGCAGTTACAGTATAATATTAAAAAGAGAATAATGAATGTTTTTGTACCTTCACCACTCTCTCTCAGCATCAAATTGATGTTTAAACGTTTAAACCGCATTATTTGTTTCAGACCGATATCCATGAGCCCTGCAGTCTTTCTGCTAGACACATTCAAGGCATACAATGCGATTTTAAGTTGCAAATATCTCCCTCAAAAATCTTCACAAAATAACCCACGAGAGCTTATCAGGTATCAGAACATTAGACTGACACTGCACTAGAATCCCCCATAGAGTTTTCTGAGTAAGAAAGCTAAAGTGAAGTGCTATCTAATCTAGGCTTTGTGAATGGCTGATTGACTTTTATCAGGAAATGCCAACACTCATAGAAGATGATAACCTCGGCTTTCAGTGCTCAAGTGTTAAACAATGATATCATCACAGCTTTTTTACCGCTTTTAACACTGTGGGTCAGGACCTCCGAAATAAGATATAAGATCTAGCATAAACAGCTGACCATTAGCACATGTTGAATCAACACTATTAAGTTGACTGTTTAGGATCAGTGGTTCTCCACAGCAGAGGTAAAGAATGGGTATGATTGTTTCCTCTGCACTATTTCCATATGATATTTTGATGTTGACAACAGTGACAGCTAAAAGGAACCGTATCAAATTTCTCAAAAGATAATGAGGACTTCACATGAATGCCCCTTTTTGTGAAGATATAAATATTATCCATCGATGAGGTTAAATTGCTAGAGGTTAGCATGCACTCCCAAACATGATTTATGTATTGCCAACAGTCACGCAATACAGGATAGAATATGCTATGGCTAAAATGAGATTCGTTCAAATGCTGAATTTCTTCTCTAAATCACTCCAGCACTTGGGGAAATGTGTAAGCCCAGAGAGTAAAAAAAATAACATTCTCTTTTTGTATGCATGTCTTAAATTAGCCAATTCCACTATGGTTTCTGCCAATGAAAACATTTTTCCATGTCGGATTAAACAGCCCCCACCCCCCTTCAGCTCACCCTCACCCACCCCCTCCAAAAAAACACAGACGATTGCTTGTTTAAAAATAAAGCATCCCTAATCGGTTCTCTCGTGGAAATGAGCGACAGCTTCATAAAAAAGTATAAATCACTCCAAACAGTCATGTATGTTTGAAATATGGCGTCTCAGGGAGCAGTGTGAGGGTCTAGGGGGCCGCGCCAGCCCTTATCACCCTCCAAGGCATGGTGTACATCATGAAGTCCAGATGGCCTGTCACACGTCAGCCCTTTTAACACACAGACACACATCCCGCAGTCTGCTTTCACCCTCCCTCTCTCTGCATCTCTACCTCCAACCCGTAAAATTCAAGGGACATTAAGGCGGAATCTGAGGGGGGAAATAAGGGAATTCCTACGAGCCCATGCCGTATCAGAAGAGCTGTGGCTATTTGGAGAGGTGTGAGTGAGAAAAGGTGAGAGAGGTCTCTCTGGAAGACCAATCGTGGATGTGTTTTCACAGATGGGTGCGTGCGTCACAGGGCTTTACATTATACATTACAAACATCAAAGCTTCTCCATATGGATCATCTCAGCATTCACTATATGGACAAGGCCACTGCTGGAACCTGAAACAGTCAAATTGGGATGCAAATGTTTTTCTTTTTCAAAGCACTGATGGTGATTGTGAAAAACTAATCCACTGACTTCATGTAGTCATCATTAAAAACTACCTTGCATTCACACACACACTCATATACATACACACACGCACACACACACACACACACACACACACACACACACACACACATGCACAGACACTCACAAACACACTCATATACATACACACACACGCACACACACACACAGAGAGAGAGAGAGAGAGAGAGAGACACACAACACACACACACACACACACACACACACACACACACACACATTAACCATGACCGTCTGTATACAACCCAGCTCTGAGTTTGTTTCAGTTTGCTTCACATTTGCATAAAATGATATATTTTTCTCCATGTTAGGAGGGAATCAGTTCACGTCTCCAGCTGTCATATTTCAAAATTGAAACCATTCCTGGGCAATTTCAGCCATGTGGCTAACGCATTAGCATTCTCATTACCTCCACCAAATCTGCTGTAAATCTCAGACACACTAGAAGAAGTAAATGTATGCCTAGGATACTAAATTTTCATTACCTCGCTCTGCCGAGCCTTTGGATTATTAAATCCACTGATGAAAATCATGTCTGCTAAAAATACTGTATTCTGTGTATACTCCTGCCATGTTCACGATCGAATTTGGAGCTAGGGGAGGCTGCCATCTTTAATCATGATGAAAATTTGTACTGCCATATATACAACTAAATGATCGCATATGAGAAGTAGAGTAGCATGCAGGATACACGCAGAGATCCCAGGAGGAGATAAAACACCCAGAGTTCCGGATGAGACACGCACACAAACTCTCTCTCTCTCTCTCTCTCTCACACACACACAGACAAACACACACACAAAAACTGTCTTTCTCTCTCTATCACACACACACACACACACACACACACACACACAACACACACACACAAACTGTCTTTCTCTCTATCACACACACACACACGCACACAGACACACACACACACACTCTCTCTCTTTCTCTCTCTCTCTCTTTCTCTTTCTCTCTCTCTCACACACACAAACTTCCCTCTCTCTCTCTCACAGACACACACACACTCACACGCTCGAGCGCACACACACACAAAGTTGCAGAGAGAGAAAGAGATAGAGAAACATTTACACAGACATGATCTAATGTACACAGAGAGACACATAAACACAGTGAACACTCAAATGGATACAAATGGCCAGTGCATGCTACCCCCCCCACCCCCATTGGCCTCCTCCTCCACAGCGTCGCCTCTGGTCTCCTATCAGCTGGAGGTGAGAGAGATGCGACTTGCAGCACCACGCTCTTCCCCACGTTATCTGAAATCATCAGCAATTTCTCCCCTCGTTCCGTCTCTGATCGGAATCTTGACCTGCTGCCATAACCCCCCCCCCCCCCACTCGTGACCCCCCCCTTTCTCTAAACCCCAACCTCATCTTCATCGCTGGCCCAAACATTTTTATTTCATAGCTGCGTGGCCCAATCGTTATCAGCTGGTGGGGAAGGCTAACGTGTTCAGAGTTATCTGACAGGCTTCCACAGGAGTCTGCAGTCACAGTTGGTTACACCCAGATTCTCTGCGTGAGGCAAAGCTTTAGAGATAATGGAATCCGCTCCTGAGTCAGGCACATAGCAGGAGGTGGGGGGCAGTTATTTAAGGCTGTTATTTTGCCACTTGTACTCAGCACGTAGAGTCCTGTTGGTTCACGTCCATACAGAAATAAAGCATTCAAAGCAATGGCGGACACTAATGGTTAGGTTCTAATCTACCTAATAATTCTTCTCAAATATGTGCCATCAACTACGTATGGCATATCCTAGAATTGCTTTTACTGTATGTTGCTAGTGCAGTATATTAGTGCATAACTTTTGTCCAGCAGAATTCACTGAAAGTTTTAGAGGGAGTCTCACTGAGCAAAGCATTCAGAGTTTCTGAATGAACAGTGGATTCTTTAAACTGTAATTATGCAGTAATGTGCTTGATGTGCTCCCACAATTGGATCTCTGTGAACATGTGCTCCCATAACCTTGCACTAGAGGCATGACATTTGAGGGAAACGCACATTTCTGCTGGAGATAAAATAACCCATGACAGTCATCCAGAGGAAGAAGAATCCTCTGCTGAAGACCCTGGCATGTAGTGGTACTTCCTGCTGCTCTGCAGCTCAGCTGATATTTGACAACATAATAGCTGTAATAATTGTGCACTTGTTTGGTATTATGTCCGCAAACTTGCATCACACAAACATCATCTGTGTCTGGCACAAACGAAGCACGATGAAAATACAATGTTTGTTCTGAGACAAAACACTAAATTATTGCACTGGTAATGTCTTTTCCCCCTCTTTCTCAATTCAGAGGAAAAAAAGCAAGGATGTTCTGGAAATTGCCAGAGGCAATATTTATCAGTCTTAAATCCTGTGCATAAACCTGCAGAGTGAAATGACTAGCAAACGAACCGTGGCACCTCCACATTGCATCCACATTACATATGGTGGTCAATGTCAGGAAATGATTCTTTTTTTGTCAGATTGACAGGCTGTGCACAAGCTCCATTTCTGCTCCGAAAACTTAGTGTGTGTGTGTGTGTGTGTGTGTGTGTGTGTGTGTGTGTGTGTGTGTGTGTTGTGTGTGTGTGTGTGTGTGTGTGTGTGTGTGTGTGTGTGTGTGTGCATGCATATGTGTGTGTGTGTGTGTGTGTGTGACAGTCTGGAGCTGATAAAAATCCCATTTTGTCTCCCTATTAAACAGGCCAGTCTTTTGTTCAGTGCATTCTCATCCTGTTGGAATGTGCAAATCCTCCTCTGCCTGCGTCTGGCCTTGGGAATGAGAAGTGCTGGAGACTCTGAAGCCCTGGGCACTGAGGTGCAATGATGCCTTTGATTTATATTGCTCTTATGTCAGCAGATTTATGGCCCAATGCTGCATGACCTCCTGTCATTGCCTATACATATTCAGCAGCCAAGAAAGCGGCGCTTTTTATTTATATATTTAACACTTCTCCACTCCTTTATGGCCTTTATGGCCTATGACTTTGATATCAATTAGCTCATATAGATGATCCCATTATTTTAATTGAACTGTATATGCCACCATGATATTGCAAAGCACTAAAATTTATGGTGTTGTGGCTTCCTGCTTTATAAATGTGGATGAGTGTTAGGGGTGTGGGGAGTGGACTGAGATAATTTAACCGGGAGGAGAAACAAAGATATTCTGGAATATTCTGGAATGTTAATGGCCATTCTGTGGCATTCATTATGCATCGTGTTGGCAGTCTGGAGTTCTTCAGAAACCTAGAAGATCTAAACTGACTGATGTTTGTTTAAAGTGGACTGGCATGCACAGAGAGTTTTGAGTAATGTCTGGACGTCTGACCGTGGAAAGAAAGAGACGGGATGATTTGAGACAAGACCCAAACACAGATAATCATTCCAAACACAGATATCCCTTCAAATATCATCATCTTTGATGTGAGAAAAAGTTCAGAAATACCAGTAACCAGTACCTTCAGTTTATTACATGGCTCTTCATAATGCTGCAGAATGCTTCATTAACTTGAATGGGCCTTCCCAACGTTCGGTGGTCTGCTAATTCTCAATAACAGACCGTTGTTAAGTATAACAGACCGCTGTCAAGGAAAATGGGCTTTCTGCTTCTATTTCACGTCTTTCATATCACCACGCAAGGACTGGAACTTCATTCAAAAGTAAAAGCAGACGGTTGATCAGCTGTGTTCTAAAGAATGTTTGATTCAAGTTCAGCGTGTGCTGTTGTAGAACTATTTGTTTCTCACCAAAAGCCACGATGAAACGGTAACAAATAGGCTATAGCCTAGGCAATGTAGGCTAAAGAGTCACATCGTGGGGAGTTTATTGTTTCGTTTTGGCAAGTAGCCGTGTAATAAGCGGGATAATGTATAGAACGCCAGTCATTATTGGGAAAATAAGTCTCTTCAGGGCGGAACAAGACCCCTCCGCTGCGCGTCGGGGTCCGGTTCGCCCTGTCGGGACTTATTTTCCCAATAATGACTGGTGTTCTATACATTATCCCTTACATAAAAAACTACCTTGGCGCTTATTTGGGTATAACAACGCAAAGGTTCCCCCTTGAATTTATTTTGGCCACCTTGAGGACTGGTTTGAAAGGGCTGGCAGCAGTTACAGCCACACAACCCAGACAAAGGATAGGGGAACAAAGCCCTGCTGTTTGCGCTGGCCCATAAAGAGGAGGTGCTGTTTGTTTACACATAGCGAGGAGGTGACAGGAGACCTGCAGTTGGCCCAAACCACTTCAGCGTGGCATAAACCTGAAGGAGATCTGATCCAAAGAGAGATGGTGTGTGTGTGTGTGTGTGTGTGTGTGGGGGGGGTGTGAGAGAGAGAAAAAGAGAAAGAGTGGTGGAGGGGTAATGTGGACCAGCCCTGAGGTAGTTTCAGTTCCCACGTACAGATGGCGGGGGTACCGTCCAGCCCCTGTGGGGAAGCTTTACAATGTCAACAGGTACAGATCACTGGCAAAGATCACCGCAACAACTCACCTCACAATGTATACAGAGCACCAGCAGAGGAAACAGAGATGTGGATTCCTGTTTGGGAGAGGGAGGAGAGTCATCTAAATCAGTAATTCTGCATTCTGAAAACATCCTGCGTATGCACGTATGCATTTGAATTTAAGTTAATATGTGAAATGGACTAGCTGGCTTATTACAGTTGTGCCATGTATGTCTATCTGGATGTGTTCTTAGATAGATGTGTGTGTGTGTGTGTGTGTGTGTGTGTGTGTGTCAGCCTTGCATATATATTCAGCAGGGCTATCTGTTCCCTGTGTAAGAGTACACCATGGTCTTCTGATGCCATACCTGATTGATTGTTATAGCTAAGAGACTGGAGCAGCCAGGTACCTGATATCACAGCCCTCCCCTCCTCTGCTATGGACAGCTATTCCACAATATGAACAATCTCTCTCAGTCTTTCTTGCACAAACACACACAGACACACACACACACACACACACACACACACACACACACACACACACACACACACACACACACACACAGTAAATGCACACTCACACTCACTTTCCCCCAGGTGGCTCTAATTGGGTCAATGTATTAGGCTATTGTTTGAAAGCCATGCCAGAATCAGTCAATCTGACAGTATTGAAGGCACATTTATCAACCCGGTTCCTATGAAGCGTTAAAGACATGGGCCCTCTGCACATAAAGCATCACATGCTCCAATGAGTTTAACAAACTCCAATTACGTAAAACCAACAACAGAAACATAGCTTCCTTAAAATGTAGCAGGGTTTTAAATTAGAGATGTGATGGTGATGATAAAGAGTTGCAAAACAGACATGTTCTTAGTGCAGTTGTATGTAAAACACTATGTTCATAAATATGTAATTAAAATAAGGCAACATTAAAGGCAGCCGTCATTCTGAAGGACCCATTTTACATCAGTGGAAAGGCTCTTACTGCATTAGTTTCTTAATGTTTTAAATAATAAGTATCTCCTGTGTCACAACCATTGTATGTCAACACCGTCACCAGAAATCTGAGGAAATTATTTGAAATGTTTGAAAAATTGAACTTGAAAAATAATTCTAATTCGTTAAGTCTGACTGATGACAACTGATCAAATGAATGTTTTTCTTATTATTATTATTATTTGCTATTATGAAATTGTAGGCTAGGAGAAAAATGTAGGACATTTTCTGCTAAAAAGAATGTGCTTGAAACATATGTGTAAATTGATTTGTGTCTGATGTAAGCTAAAAGGTCATTTAAATAAAATAAATAAATAATAAATAACAACGTTGGGATGCTATATATATATATAGCATATCTCTGCACATCAGTGGGCTTTATGCTACAATTAATGTAATTTGTCTTATATAAAAAGATTTCTTTTTTAATTTAGCATATTTTTAGTCCCATATTCCAGGATTGACTTTCAGTTGCTACATGAGTCTCCTTTGTTTATTTGGTTTACATTTGGTGCTGCTTACATATGGAATGTTTGGTGTTTTCCTTTCCTTATCTCATAAAATGGTTTCATATTAATCTATGCTACATCACAGTGAGGGCACATATGCTAAACGTACCAGCAGTCAGAATGTAACCGGATTACAATTTCAAAAGAACAGTTATTCCCAGCTCTCCACGGAATCTCACTGTGTTTGATTATCTGCCGTTTGGGGGAGAATGGAGCACATTCACAGTCCTTATTCTCAGAATATGTGTGATAAGTGGTTCAGTTCTTTCTAAAGTGACAAGTCTGATGTGGTTGGGAAAAAAAGACAGAAACAACCACATGGCTTTGTGCGCTGCTTACACTTTGATTTCACAGTGCCCTTGAACATTAACACATGAGAAACACTTCAGGAAACAATGCCCCATTTGTCAAAACATGAGAGCGCGTTATAGCTCATTGAAAGAAGCCTCTCAGTTAAATGGAAAGAGAGCATTCCTTTCAATCTTCAACCGCGATCTTGAATCTTAATGAGTTCCATCATATGAGTGGTATAAGTCTTTCCGTCTTTTTCCAAGAGTACAGCAACCTCTTCTCATTTTGGTATCCCCAGGAAAAAAGCAGTTATTAGTGGATTCAAACAACTGTGGTTTCCACATTTGCATTTCAACATCATGTCCAATGTGTGCAAAATTATCTGACTAATTAAGAGATGAATTTGACGCTTTCACTGATTTCATTGCCGAAGAGACATTACCATCAAAGTTATCCATCTGTCTGTTTGACCTAATGATGTTTTTGATGATCAACCTTGTGGACATGTGCAGGGCTCAGCAATGGCCGGGGAAGCTGACAGCTGACGGCGCTCCAGGCGGCCAAGTGATGCGCCCTGGCAAAGCAGTTTCCTGTTCAGTCAACAGTGTCTTCCCAATGACTTCCATATGCCCCCAACAAATGTATGTATCCTGACATATACTGTATATACATTGTGTGTGTGTGTGTGTGTGTGTGTGCATGTGTATATGTGTGTGTGTGTGTTTGTGTGTGTGTGTTTATTTGTCTGAGACAGAGAGAGAGAGAGAGAGAGAGAGAGAGAGAGAGAGAGAGAGAGAGAGAGATACTTAATTTCTGCCCTTGGCTTGACCATTAGCACAAAGCATATGTGTGGCAGAAATTATTTTGACATATGTCATTCCCTTTTTTGAAGAGAATTCTATCATCATGAACTTGTTCTGTAAACTTCTGTTTGTAAGCAGTTCTCTCAGTCTTAAGTCCAAGTCAAGTCTTTAAAAAATGTTGATCAAACTATCCAAGAATCATACTTCTTTTCTTTTTTTTGACATTCACACAGTATAGTCCCACCACATAGCTTTGTGTGAACTGTGTGTGGAACTGCAAAACAATTGTCAATAAAATTCAGCTGCACATGAGACAGTCGACAATGTGCACCGAAAAATCAGCAAAGCCCTCTCTTTTTGAGACCACACAATTTCAGAAGAGATTAATGACCACACTGAGCGGTAAGCACTTGAAACACAGCCTAAAGGAATAGGTGAAGTAGCAATTCAGACAGTGCAGCAACACAAAAAGATGTATGTGCCATGAACCAATTAGTAAGCCATCAGCTCCATCATCGATAATTAAGCTGTGGTGGGAACCAAGGCTTTGGGCTCTTCAGGTCTATTTAGAGAGTGTTGGGGAGCAGACTTCCAAATGGAACTCTTTTAAGGGAGGTGCTTAGTCAGTGCACTGCATCCGTGTGGAGTACCTGAGCTCCTATGGGTGAACGTTGTGACGTGCATGCAGTATATGATGTTTTATTTAGACGAGCTCTACCCTAACCCAAACAGTAAACCTCTACTGACAGTTTAATTAACTCTACAAATATTCATGGCAAATTTGAAATGAAATTACAACCTTACCTTCAGATGTGCTTTAAACATAAGTCACAAGCAATCTGGGATGATGAATGGAGGGGAGTCTCCTCTGCTGTGTCACAAATTATCATGTGAAAAATTACAAGGGTAACGCCAAGCTCATCAGTCATAATGTATCAGCAAAAAGCCTTTTCATGCTCTACACATCGCATTCTTCTAAGTCATTATTCTCACTCAAGATAAGGACACACGGGCCCCATAGGGGGAATTGCACAGCTGCTTGTGTGTATGACAGGTGTGGGGTCAGTGTATGGTAGTGCCTTTTTGGTTCGCACTGATATGGCCATCTACTAGACTGTCAAGTCTTAACAAATGAATGTGTAGTCAGCAAAAACAAAAGTTGTCACTTTTCTGAATCAAAATGATGAATATGAATGATATGAATCAGGATATATTTGTACAGAAATGCTATGGTTTAATTAGTTTTACAAATTATTGAAATATAATTTCATATTAAGGGAATTACACAATGCAAAAAGTAAGTTCATTTACATTTGAGTGGTCGTTGCAGAAAATCAAGAAGCTAATGTATGAATTAGATTATTACTGTAGCTCACACAACACAGTCCAAAAGGCCCAAGTCACAACAATATTTTTTATGATAATATATTTTAATGTTTTGGATTTCAGGGGAGGGGGTGAAGCCTAAGGTTGTCTTTCAGACTGTAACTTTTAAGTTAAAGTGTCTTGTTTAGTTTAGCCACCTTACCCACACTGCCGTGGGTAGGCAGCACACTAGGCTGTAACTGCACTTCATAAGGCATGCTTCGTGCAGAATCTTAACTTAGGAACATTAGAAAGGTTAAGCACAACATGCAGGCAATAAAATGAATTAAGATGGTCATTAGGCTTCTGTAGTAGCAACAGCTTCAGAGATAACTCAATTTCGTTATCCCACTTCAAGCCGATCCAATAGCAATAGCAATATCAAGCCTTATTTTAGCAGCTCATGATAAATTGTATCTTTTTGTCAGCAGCTTGGTCAGATTGAAACTGCCATCCTTTCAGCAGCATCTACTGCAATAGTCACAACCCAACAATGGCCTATCAACAGAAACCGATATGGTTATGAATGATGAATATGCATCTTGCCTCAGTATAGCATATCTCATCAAATCACATTTTACTGGTTTGCTTTTGTTTATTTATGTTCTATATGCATTTTATTGATCTGATTTAGAGATGTACATTTTCCAAAACACATTTTATCACCTATTTGTTAGCCATTTCTCCCACATGCGCTCTCTCTGTCATCATGATGTACTTGCAGAGCAAATGATTTGAGCTGGGACCCCACAATGTCCACAGCTTGCAGTCTGTGTGGTGTTAGAGCTCAACTGAGCTGATGACAAATCCGTGTGTCTGTGTGTCTGCACATGCCTGCATTTCCTTGTACCCAGATGAATGAAATATATGTATATTGGATGTATATTTCCCATAACATACAGAAATGTAGACATACATTTTCAATGCAAAGGTATGTCTGTTTTCTTTACTCTGATTACAAAGTGACGTGACTGTTCAAACCATACAAGAATGTAATGCAGTGTGGAACCGATTGCAATCCATTATATTATAGCCTTTTTAACTCAAATATTTATGAATGCAAATATTTTGCCTTTTTAACTGTAACTATTCAGCTGGAGGGAGGGGGCATGTTGAGCTGAAGTGTCAGGTTGCCCTGTGATGCTGCCATGCTGTCAAGAATGTGCAGCTTTGCTCTGCTTGGCATTTTACACAATATGCCCTGCTGTCAGTGGGTGAGCCAGGCGGATAACCCCTAAATGAGAAGTTTATGAGCTGAAGTGTGCCCACTCCTTCCCCGCGGGTGGTAGCCATTGCACATCTGAATAATGCCAGTCGCCCCGCATCTCATCTCTGGACCTGCTGAGTGTTGGCCGGGGCACCCAAAGAGACACGAAGGTGCCAGCGTGCCAAGCGTTTGCCAAAATGATGCCAGTGAACAGCCCTGTTTTAACAGTGCCACTGTCACAGCTAATTCGGCCACGGGCAACATAATGAAACAATTAAGCAGATGTTCTCATGAGCTATCTTGGCCAACCCCATGGAACAGTTTGCATGACAGAAGGGGTTATCTTCCCGCCTGTAATAGCTAGACCAGTGTAGTGGGACTGTCCAGCGGATTATGCCTCAACACTCAAGCACTGATTAGGTACAGTAGGCCTATACTCCCGGCTGCCCAATGCAGCAGTCAAAGATGCACTTCTCACTTTACAGGATGGATGAGGATCTACATTCCAGACATTGTAAACTCTATGAAAAATTCATGAACTGATGTCAACACTGAATAATACCACCTCCACATTTCACGTGTGATGATGCAGATTAGATTAGTAATATAAAATATAAAAATTTTAGTAATAAAAAACAGAGCTATTGTCCAATTACTTTCTACAGGATACCATATATTTTTGTAATGACAGAAGCATGAACTAGCAGAACAAGAACTAATATGTTAGCATATGAGGAGAGGTGCTCATTTCAGTTTTGGATAGAGTATGGCATCTGTGGATTGAGTATGGTATCTGTGATTGGTGATGGTGTGAGTGGTTCATGTTTTTAAATCTAATAAAGGATCCCACTTTAACAAGCTATTAATTCAGACATTGCTTTAATGATTTAAAGTTGCATATACCTCATGTAATAATTGTATTTTTGTTGATGTCTAAGTGACACATTGGCTTGGGCGCCTTCGAACATGAGCCATGGTGTTGGTCTTTTTCTATTTTCTTTATTTTTTGTGGGTAAACTGTATATGTAACTGCATTACTAATTGTGGTGACACATGTGTGATGGATAAGGTGATACTTAGGCCTTGACAATTAGTGTGAATGGGCTCAGCTGATGAATGATCAGCTGAGCAGGTAAAAGGCTCTACTTATACACCTGAGCCACAGCAAAATGACATTTGCCTGAGGAAGACCCAGTCGGGTCGAAACGTTGCAACACATTAAATATATGGGAGTTTTAGCAGAGTGCGGGCATTTCATTCCTTTGCAGTTCTAGTTCCATTTGCCCTGCGCCTCACCGGTGGGGATGTGCACACCTCCACTACTACTCATTGCGCCTTCGAACATGAACATAAATTGCTTGAGGGGCTGCCATTGTTGTGACATTGTTTAAACGTTGAAATTCCGCCTCCGACACTGCCAACCAATACCAACCTTGGGCCAACGTGTGCTTGCTATCTGGGTAAAGCGAAGTCTTTTAAGTCGAAAGTTTAGAGTTAGCTTTCAATCAAACCGCTAAGTAGTTGGCTACAGTAGCAGTTACAACAGAAAAGGTATACCTATTTTGTGCTGTGGTGCTGAATATGCCCACTATTTCTAACAATACTAGGTAAAAACTTGCCTACTATTTCTAACAATACTAGGTAAAAACTTGCCCCTGTTGCTCTTGGGTGCTCCTTGTTGGTGCCCCCCCCCCCCACCTTTCTTATGCAGCCCTTGCCACTTAATCTACTAAACCCCTCTTCTACTGCACTTTTTACCCCCCCCATAAATGCACAAATAGGCTGACACCAGACATAATTTCACTGCATTTCTTACATCCAGTAACTATGTGCATGTGCATTTCTATATGCAAGAAAAATCTGAAGAGAATGGTAAGCTATCACTTAGTTGGTATCTTATAGATGGTGTCTGTACAGCCTTGGCTTACATTATGTTTCACAAAAGTATAATTACATTGGCTTACTTATGTTTCACAAAAGTATAATTTTACTTGTGTTCACATGTCCTCTATGTAGATTTCATCTTTGTACATTGCACCTATAAATTCATCCAAAATCTAAGTGCCATTGTTTTGTCTGTGAGTGAATGAATAGTGCCATAGAATTTCATTTTTCTTTGATTCTATGGGCAATGCAGTTGGTTTGTGGATTTACATTGTCCTTTACAAAAAAACTATAATTCTATTTAAAAGGAATACTACATTTTGGGACATGCTATAAAAGTGTAGTGTTTAGGGATATAGTATATAGTATAAGTCCATCAATGATACAATATCCTTTAAAGGGACCATAGAGCTATTCCTAGCAAATACAAACTATAGTTATGAACATATGAACTAACATAAGCAGACATGTTTTTCTGAAGTAAAAGAGGATGTTTACCAGGTGCTTTGGCAGCTTCAAGTGAAGTGGGCAAATTGATTCATTCTTCATCAAGTTTAATGAGGAAACAACCTGCCTGTTTTGCAGAGAAAATGTCTAATGTGCATAAGACCAGTCTATGATAGGGAGAGAAAGCATCATTTAACCTCAAAGATATCTCTCAGTAGAACACTTCTCAAAAGCCAGAACATTTTAATTATATAGTAGGCTATTGTATTGTTATACACTGATAGTGTGCTACACTGGGTTGGTATAGTTTCACACCATGTATATATGTACATATAAATACCTAGCTGTTTGTTTCTAACCAAAGAGGGGCATTCTTTGATTTAAGAATTTGTATCAAGAGGTTTTTAATCACTTTGAGGCAGGGTTTGGGCATTGATTTCTTGAAACAACAGAGTAATGCTATGAGATGTAATTTGATATTACTTATTTCTGTGGACAAGAAATGCCTTCTTGATTACACTCTGATTATGCTTGCAGATTAGTGTATGGGGCTTATTAAAAGAGCTCTTTGTGTAAATGATTGAGTGATTGGACTGGACTGCCTGCTGTTCACACACATTGGTCTTATTCCTTTTTCGTATGTCTTGTGTCAAAATAATCTATTCCAAAGATTAAGTCCCCGGGAGTCTCTATAAAAAAAAAAGAACAGAAAAGTGAAAAGTTTTTTTTTTTTTAATAAAGCTGGCTGGTTTTACACTGGTTTAGGTTTTGCATGCTCCCATGAATTAGTGCCTTTGTTAAACACATTCCAAAGACCTGTATGTCAGGCTGGCACAATTAACCTTGCGCTGCATGTGGATAAACGTCATTCAAATCTCTTTATGGTATTAGACCATGCTGTCCTGAACTTCCACAAGCCCTTTGATCAACACGCTCTCAGGCATATCTATGTTGACAGTGCTGCTGGGAAGTGGTCATTACTCTCTCCAGACCGATGGGGAATCTGTATCATTTTGAGTCATGTTCTTCCCTATATGGACGGACTATTTTCCTCTTGAAGTAAACATCTGGGAAACTATAGAAGGCTTTTGAACAGCCCTATTACCGTGATGCTTCAGATCGTATAGTAATTGTGTACTGTAGTTCGGAATTTGGAACCAGGGATGGATTACTGCACGGGCCTACCGGGCCCAGGCCCAGGGGCCCAAGGGGTCAGGGGGCCCTGAAGCCCAAGCCTTTGCATGGAATCATTGCCTCAATATCAACAAATCAGGATGTAGGCTATGAATCTGATTAAATTTAGTATTGGCCATCCCCAAAATGCACCAGAATACAGGAAATCACATCAAACAAATTAAAAATTTTCTGGGGGAGGACCCCCAAGCCCCCCTCCCACATATCCGACAATAAGTGGGGGGCCCTTAATACATCTGGGCCCAGGGGCCCGAAAGTTCATAATCCGCCCATGTTTGGAACTGATTGGTTCCTTTAGGGTCAATAGTGTACAACTTGTTTTTTTCATGTGTTTATAAAAGTGAAGACATGGAAAATTCCTAGTTGCCCTCGGCTGCAAAACAGGGTTTTTAAAGTACTGTCAAAGTCAAGCAGCCATATGATTATCAACTTGCTAGATACAAGTGTAAAAGTAATTTGGGATTTTGATCCACCATAAAATCAAACCACAGAGCCCAATTAAAAGGCATATTTCTCCAGCCTTTTTTTGCTGGCTTGAGAGGCCCTGAGAGTTTGCTTTGAGAGACTGTGCTGCAGTGGTGGTGGTTTTTTTTGTGGTGGCAGGGACTGGGGGCTTGTCAGAGAAACACAGAGCTTCTGTTTTATTCTGTTATTTTTAGTGAGAGGTTCAGCATAATTTCAATTAGTCACACACATGTGCTCTTACTAATGTGATGCATTTGCTGAAGCGCATGGAAATGGAATCATATTTCTATTAATTTCAATTATTTCAAAGAATCCAAATGAATGTCTTGTGAGATGTGTCCATGGCCAAGAGAAAACAAGTGCACCATGAAAATAATTGGAGTGTCCTAATTCAAGATATTCATCTATTTATTTGTCTTTCCACATGGCCAGCTTTTATATATTGTGCAAACCCCTCAGTTAGACAATTGTATTATGTCCCATTACACATGAACAGGTGAAAATACAGTAGGGGGCAGATCATTCCCTGGCCCCCAGAAATAGGAAGCCTCTTCATCAACACAGGGGCCGGTGGTAGTGGCTAAGGAGCCTCCTCATCAGCACAGGGGCCGCTGGTAGGCTAAGGAGTCTCCTCATCAGCACAGGGGCCACTGGTAGGCTAAGGAGCCTCCTCATCAGCACAGGGGCCGCTGGTAGTGGCTAAGGAGCCTCCTCATCAGCACAGGGGCCGCTGGTAGTGGCTAAGGAGCTTGGTCTCCATGCAGTAGCCACAGAAGTCATGGTTTGAACTCCTGGCTGCCACCGTTGTGCCCTATACCCCACGTTGCTCCAGGGAGACTGGCCCCTCCTGTTAGCAGCTGTATGTCGCTTTGGATAAAAGCTGAATGTGACTGCACTTTTCACATCTTGCAAGACACAACTGAAAACACACCTCTTCATGATACACTACTTATAGGCACACACCTGTAACTCATATGCTCACACACCTTCACAACCCCGGCCCGACCCCCCACCCCCATCCCCCGTGTTGTTGTTATGATTGACTGGCATGCTGTCGAGCATGTGCTGTCAATTATGTTGAGTAGTCACTGTTACTGGTGTATGCTTGTGCTGTTGTGTTTTCACTTTGTTGTCGTTGCTATGGTTGTCTGTTACGCTGTCAGTGATGTGCTTGTCAATCATGTTGTGTTCTCACTGTTACTGAAGAACTATTTTAAGGCTGGTGACTGAACGTAAGGCTTAGTGCTCATCTGATCTATGTATGCTCTCTGTGCTGTTCTTAGAGTTGAGGTGTTCTATTGGAATTTGTATTGCTACTGGGTCTCTCAAATGACCATACACATCTCTCATCAAAGACTTCCACATCACAAAGCATAGACTCAAGGGGCAGGCGGGCTAGCATGCAAACACTCATTTTAGGAATCAATATACTGCAAAGCCACCATCACCACATGCTCTACTGAATTCAGAGGTAGAAGCTGCAGCCTATATATTGACATGACTTAATTATACTCATAATATACAGCACATCTATAAATCACTAAATATATGTCATACAGCGAATTACTGTTAGGTGTCTAAGTATGTGTGGTGGATAAACTCTGTTAATAGGCAACTGCACTCTTTTGTTATTGTGTCTTGTGACTCATGCCAAGTCCCTGTGTTCAATCCAATCCGACAACCTTAGCATCCTCTCTTGTCTGGCTTTCCCCTGACAATGAAACACATCTAAGGTGACGGTGTGCATTTTTTGAGTGCTGTCCCCAGTGTTTATTTAAAACACTATTCATTAGTGTCCTGAAAAGAATAGAATATGACTTCACATTGGCAAATCTGTCTGAAAATCAATGTAAATAAACAGTTTGCATCTTCTTTGGTAGGCAATGTTGTTTACATGTGTGCATTCCTTATCATTTCTCCACATTTTATTGTTCATCTCAGAGAAATTAACATAGTATTCCTACAGTCTCTTTAGAAACTAGAATGTTTTAAAATATATTTACACTTTCCAACAGATAAAGGCACTGCCAGTTTGATCATTTAATTCTAGAATAATGTTAAGCCTTTGAAATGGCATTGCGTTTTAAAAAAAAATATGTAAATATAAATATTAGCATCAAAGACCGTGTCCTACTTTCTAAAAACATGTAATTATACATTTTACTTTTAGTCATATTGAAACATGTTTCTTTGTTGTAGGTCCATGAATTTATTCTCTTTGTAGCTTTGAGCACCAGATCTGAGCTTTACATCTCTGGCAGCACGCTAGACAGCATATATCAGTGAAGCTCGTATTGGTTTTAATATAAATATAATATAATAGTTCAGGAACATTACAAAAATATTCAGTCTCTTGGATCATGTCTTTGCTTGTCCATTTCTGAACTGAAGATTGTTTTGCCATTTGCGATTTGATTGCTCTTCTGCAGAAGGGCCTATATACAGATAAAGGTTTGAAAAACTGTACAGACATAAGGTACTGTATTCAAATTCTTCAGCTGTTCTCTTGCTGTACACTAAGAGGCGGCTAGTCAAGTAACACTGCATATTCATCTGAGTCGTAGTTACTATATGACTGTACTACTTTTTGTGGAATGACTGCTTCCCCCACCTCCAGTGTATTGTGGGCTTTGGGTGAAGGCCCACACATCTGTCCCTGTGCCTCTGGGGCTGCCTGAGAGAGAGAGAGAGAGGGAGAGAGAGAGGGAGAGAGAGAGAGAGAGGGCACAAGCGTCATTGCTTCCTGTGGAGCCTGACCTGAATGGGGCCCAGCTCCACCCTATGGATTTTTTGGACAGGAAACGTGCACGTTACGAGCCCCTTATCTGATGGGTTGTCACCGTAAAAACCAAGGACACAGAGCAGGAGCACGCCACAGCAAAACTGACCTGGGGGATCTGAGCAATCTAAACAAGCTCACACCCTCCTGGCTCCACCGACTGTGCTGGCGCTCTCTGGCCAGGCTCATCGCAAATCACACTAATCCACTGTTTAAAAAAAAAAGATAGCTGCTTAAAAGCAAATGGCACTTTTAACATTTGGGGGGAAAAACGCTGACATTGGTAGACACACAAGGTCATAGCTAAAATACGCTACAAGTTGTGCTTTTTATTTTTCATAGATTGTGTGCACTCAAATGAAGTCGTTCCTATATGCACAGCCTCGCAATCATGCGCTGATTTCATAATCAGCGTTATTTCCCTTTGCTCATTTGGCAAACTAAATTCTGTGTTTACTTACTGCACCCTCTCCAGGTTCAAATCAAAACGGTATGTTCAGTAATGATGCCTTTGTTGACAAAAATGGAAGAATATCAAAATCATCACATGGCTGAGCAGGAAGCTTTATATAATGAGCTCATTAAAATCTCTATATTAAAGACAAATCAGAGTCAAACATCATTTTGTGAGGCATTCCATTCCATTACGGATGGCATTAAATGTGGTGTCAATGCAGTCTCTAGGAAGGTTTGTCCTTCTTCAAACTTCTCTCAACTGTAAGATGACCAGAATAATGGATAATAAAATGGTACATAAAATAAAATAATATGATATCAACTTGTATAATTAGAAATCGATATTGCACATTGCTTCATACAGTAGTTTAAGGAACAACAGGAGTCTATGTAAAATGGCTCTATGGGTGACTTAAACGGTATACCATTTCAGACCGGGATTTTTACTGAAACTTCACTATTGATGTTCTCAAGACAGGCTTTACAAAGCCACTAACAACAGAAAAGAATGTAATATGGAATCTCAATATATTTCCCTGACAAATATTTCAAAATGCAACAAATACATGAAATATCACCGGACTTCTGAAATGATTATTAATAAAACACAGAGAAACCTGTGACTGCATATTCCTCTTCTGACTTACAAACAGGATGTCATGTGAATGACCAGCATCCCCCGGAGGAAGTGCTGACTTGTGACACATGTGCCCGTCAACCTAACCTTGGGGATTCTGCCCTGCGCTCCAAAACAAAAGGTACTCGTTGATGGATTTAATAGGTGACACCTGGCTGGGGTGCATCGGACGGTTCGCTGAGGGGCAAGCCAGACTGCCTCTGTGACACACTTCCTGTTCAGTGGCTCCCGGGAACAAGGCTGCATCCTGACCTCAGACCCCACACATCTGCCCAGTTTCCATGGCAGCAGAGTCACCAGACAGGAGCAGTGACATTCACAAACAAACCAAATTAAGAGACCCACATAAGGCATATTGCGTCATGTTGAGAACGTGAACACATCTACAGTCAAGTGGTTGCCATCTCATCTCCCCCTTTCAGGAATATTATATATATTCCTTTAATATATATATATATATATTTTTTTTTAAAAACTATAAGGAGTAGATCAAAAGGCAAAATAAAGCTTTTGATCAGGTCATCAGACGGTATTGCTGGGGACATTCAAAGTCAACTGCAGTGTTAGCGAGACTCTCACAGATGAGTGTTTCATGTCTATGTGACTGTGAGGTTGGAGGTCAGGAAGGGTCATTCAGTCTGGACTACTTCAAAAGCCCTCCGTCATCCTGTAGTGACATCAGGCCATCAGTGGGGACACCCACACCCACGCTTACTCACGAAGTCTATGGAAAATCTCAGAGGTGGAGATATCGAGCACCCTGCTAAAAGAGCTCTTTTGTTCTTGACGGAGACCAGTGTGTGGTTGAAATCAGCAATAGTACATGAAACACATTTTTACGCTTTTATTTTGGAGAAATAATAAAATCCAATCCAGTTCATTTTAATAGCCAGACTATACTCACACTTGTAGAACCCCTTTGTGTACTAAGTAAATCCACTCTAAAATACTATAAAGGATCATCCCTGTGATGGTGATGTGGGGCTTTGGGCTTATTTGGGACATTGTTGTTGTTTGTATAGCTTAGTGTGAAACTTGCTAACAGCATAATGGCAGAGGCTCTATTACCATTCATCTGGAGTTGTAGGGGTAAGGGTTTATTTGGACATGTTCATACATTGTGTGTGTGTGTGTGTGTGTGTGTGTGTGTGTGTGTGTGTGTGTGTGTGTGTGTGTGTGTGTGTGTGAATACACAAAGAAAGTACACTCAATGAATCCATTGTAGCCACTAGGTATTCTGCAGAAGAATTCTGTATTTAGCATTCTGTAGAAGTAGAAGTATTCTGCATTCTGTCTTCTGTAGAGACAGAGATGATATAAGGCCTTCTGGGAAGAGACATTACCAGAGGTAAACTCACCACTCTTACCACCAAATATGATCATGTTTGTTAGAGGTTAATGACCAATATAACCAATAATATACAGTATAACCAAATGATAACCAAACCCTAACTAGCATACTAATGTCTTCAGTGCTGTGCTTCAGTTAAGGAATTATTACACTTCAAAATGATTTCCCTTTTTTATTCATCAAACTGGCTTACTCCTGTGGCTAAGACTGTGATTATTCCTAATTGCTTAAAAAATACGGTTGTTGAACAATTCATTTTGTGGTTTTCAGTGGCAAAAATGGTCGCTTCAAGCTGATTTCATTATTATGAGGCTTGTAGAAAGCCAGGACCTGACAATTCAAACCACACCTATTTTGTAGAATAGGAGAGATACCCGGTTGGATTGAGTCATCAGAACAATTTGTCGAGCCTGATTCAAATATAAAAGAGAGCCATTTTCCAAGGACTGGAGAGCAGGAATGTATCTGATCAGTTCATCTTTGGAAAAGTACAAACCTCTATACCTTCACCCACTACTTCCAGTCTCCATGACAATTTCTGTATTATGCTCATGAATAGAGCAGCTTAACAGCCTGTGGCAGAAATCACACTGGCCACAATGCCAGACGCCATCACTCCCATGTTCTCATTCAATTCTGAAACCTTTTGACAGACTTAGTCTTTCAGCAGAGCCTTCATATTAGTATGTGCACTGTTACTGTATAATGGTTATTTATTTATTTTTATCCATGAATTCATTCTAAATATTTCCTATCCTAGATAGTATAGTGTTTCTCTTATAAGAATGATCTGGAAGAGTTCACTTGTGGTGACAGGGTATTTTCAGAAGTCAGGGAGAAGATGAGCGCATGTTTGAAAAAGCATCTTCAGACAGCCTCAGCCAAACTTGCAAAGTTGTCCTTTGGCATATGATCAAAAAATCAGAGAGACATTGCTACTCTGTTGCCTGAGTCCTCTGGTTATGATTGGCACTAATCCTTATAGCACGCGGGGCTACAAGACTGCACTGCAAAAGAAGCTTGAAAGCGTTTGATTGAGGGAGGGCTTGGCACACTGCACAACAGTGCTCCCGTGTGGTACAGCACAACTGTTCAAACACACACACACACACACATATATATATATACTGATATATACACTGGTGGTCCGCAAGCTAGCCCAAGTGGTCCGCGAGCAGACGTGGTAGTAAGTATAATAAAGATGAGTTGTTTGCAACAATATTGAACCAACATGTATGTGAATCCAAAACGTTCTGCAACACTACCAATGTAAGATATGCCATTTTGAATCATATGAATCCTCTGACACAATAAGCGAGGTGCAAAGACAATAAGCGTGGTTCAGTGAGTAGGCCTATTGTGTAATATGCTGTTGAAGTAGGTGTATTCTTTTCTTTTTAACTAGGCGGTCCGCAAGTTTTTGTTTTATTGGTTAAGTGCTCCTTGGGCTGAACAAGTTTGAGAAACACTGTGCTAGACCATAGTCTTCTGGGGTGCAACACAATAGTTTCTGTTGCTTTCCACACATCTGGCATTGAAATCTCCACGATGGGTTCATTTATCAGGAATACAACTGTGTATTAAAGTGTTATTCTCCATTGAATAGCTTAAATGTTTTGTTTAAAATATATTGTATTTCACTCATTCATTCTTACAAATGGCCTGTGATATCTCTGCTCACTTTATTTTTTCGGCAGTTTTGTTGAAGTGATCAGATGGTATATTTTGTCAAGTACAGGGACTCCACATTGATATTTAAAGCTCTCTACTGCCCCCACTGTATGGTGTCCCCACACACTTAAAATCAAATAAATAAATTACATGAGCACACAGTCACCACAAGGAGGGGGTTGGTCGTGCCTCAAGACAGCCATTTAAGGGAGGGAAGCAGACAAGTGGATTGGAAGCCCTTCCATCACATTCATGAGGTTTGGTGGAGACTAGGGCCAATCATGGGTTATTTCAATTAATTGAGCCTTCAAGCAGTCTAACAAACATATGTGAGTGCGCTGACTCCACCTGGCCTCCCTTGAGAAGGGGGATGGAGGGGAATCTAATATGTTGCTCAAACAATATATGCTAATTGGCTTTTTGCAGCTGGCTGACTTAATTAAGCTGTTATTACACTGGAGAGTAGCACAAGACTCAGACACTTTGTATTACAATTACAACCTGAACACTGTTTGGAAATTATAACCCCTTTAGAAGTAGAGGCCATCATGGACAATCAAAAACGCACCATTTTGGCCATTTTGGCTCATTGACATTATGGTGCTATCTCCAAGTAGACCAACCTGTATAATAATCTGTGTGCAAGGAAAGTTGCTATGAGGAATTGTAATTATGTTCTAAAAACAGTTTCAAACTCAATCATAACAAGAATGAATCAATCAATTCTTAGCCTATTTTTCTTTGATACAAATGCAAATTTCTTATTAAAAATACTGATGAGTACTAGCTGGAGATATGCAACAGCAGTTTATTGTTAATGTTAAAGATGCATGATTCTTCTAGTCCAAAACATTTTTTGTCAAACTCAGAGAACTGGTTCACACCAACCCAGCTGTAATTGGCAAACAAAGGAAGAGCCTATTCCAGCCAAGCAAATCGTTACTTTGGGAACAGAAAAAAATTGGTGTAATTTGATTGGCTGTTGAGTTAAATGTTTAATATAGCTAAAAGAGTCATGTCTTTCAGCAGGATTGCATACTGGGGAGTACTAGGCCAGTGGGCACTACAGTATAAGCACACACACTGTCTTTTCATTTGGCACTGAATGGCCAAAACCTGCAGCTGGGCCCCTAATCAATACATGATACTAGTCTCTAATGGTCATTTATGGTGCCCAGCACAAAGGAATCATATAATCGCTAGCACATTTGAATGGGTGCCAAACTGAGTGGATTCATAGAGCCACTGACTGACAGAAAATTAATCAACAGTTTAGCGACCTTAGGAAATAGATAAATACTATATATATATATGCTATAGATCTACAATATGAATACATCACTCTTTATTATAATCAACAGGAAGGCTCTATAGTTCATCTGATGAAAAATTATAATCTTATACTGCTGCCCTATGTTAAGATCTTCTGTTTAATGTAAACACTATGATATATAGCCATGGAGATATGAAGAAAAATAATCTATGAATAAGACAAATATTATAGATACTAAAAAATGAAATGATGAGGTTACACAATACTGTATTGTGTGGTGTGGTGTTGTGTTGTGTTGTGTTCTACATGATGGCCAGGATTTAAATAGAAGGCTAGATGTCTATAACATATTGAGTCGTTTCAGGGCATATCATTTGAACCATTCAAACAAACCATCGCACCTGTCCCCCACCAACACATCCCCCAGACCATTCTCCTGATTCACACGTCCGTGGCACAGAGTCCAGAGGCATTGGCAAAGAGACATATAGAGTTGTCTACAGGTGCAGAAGACAATCCAGTAGAGAGAAGACAAAAAGAAGAAAATACAGTCTCACACCGAATAAAAAAAAGACTGCATATGAATGTAAAAGGAACACAAGAGGAGGTCTTTGCTTTCTCCCTTTTGAGGAGAGTGGGAGAGAAGCAGGCGTTTCTCATGCTGATGAGTCTGACTCTCCTCTGGCAGTTTTGCGCTCAATGGGAGCTCCGAGTGACAATCATTGGAAATGGCATGTTATTGAATGTCTTCAACCATTCACCGCTCCCCTCCGCAAACCAGCACAGCGGCTGACAGATCTGCTGAGGACAGAGAAAAGCAGCATGACCTGCGGAAACACTTAAACATTCGCTGCCATTACAGGAATCTTCTCGGAAGACACAGGAGGACTGAAGGTACAGTGAACATCATGTCTGGAACCGGCAGCCCGAACCATGTGATTAGGAGTTGTATCCCAAAGCAATTGAAGCACAAATTTTACCCTGGCCATGTTAAGACAGTAAAGCTGGGCCGATGGCAAGACAAAAAAAAAAACCCAACACAAACAAGCCAACACAAACACAAAAACACAAAAAGCCAACACAAACAAGCAACAGCTCTGATTGTAGGTTTGATCAGCTGTGAAAGCAACAAGAAGCCTTGCAGCAGTTTGACTGTAGGCAGTTGGTGGGTCAGGTGTTCTCTTCTGGAGCAGCAGGCTATCGGGCTGATGGGACTTAATGAGCTGTCGCAATCATTTGGCCAAGTTCCTCTAGGCTCAAGCGTTAATAGAGGTCTGTCCTCACAATCAATTCATCTTCCAGTGTGTGTACAATTAGCTAGCAGAGCAGAAATGAACATAGCCCCAGACTGTTGTCAAGTCATCTTTTTTTTACGCCCTCCTGTTAAAAACAGGACTTCACTGCTTCTGGGTCCAGAGCCATGTGAGGGATTTACAGCAGGGTACATGTGATAATAATAATAATAAGCTTTATTTGTATAGTACCTTTCATACACAGAATGCAGCTCAAAGTGCTTTACATTTGAAGCATGTAACACAATAATAGTCAGTCAGTCATTATCAATCACTTTTCTTCATTGCTGGAGACGTTTATGATCCACTCAGCAACATATAAAAAATATAGAAAATAACTTGTCATAAGACTGGCAGCCTTAACCCTTTACCCCCCACACGCACGCCATATGGCAACTGTGGCAAGGAAAAACTCCCATAGTCCAGGAAGAAACCTTGAGCAGAACCTGACTTAATAGGGGGAGCCCATCTGCTTCTGGCTGGCTGCGCCCTCCAGTAGCAGCAGATGTAGAATAATCTGAAGTAGTCTACAGGATAAGATGAGTTAACTAAAAGCTTTCCTGTACAGGTATGTTTTCAGATCTTTTTAAAAAATATTTACTGAACTCGCCTGCTTGATGTACAGAGGCAGGGTGTTCCATAGTTTGGGGGCATAATGGATAAAAGCTTCTCCACTTTGTTTGTGGAGCACTTTGGGTCTGATTAAAAAGATTAGAATTGGATGATCTAAGTTTCCTTTGTGGTTGATAAGATATTAAAAGCTCAGAGATATATGAAGGTGCTATGCCATTCAGAGCTTTGTAAGTAATTAACATAACCTTAAAATCAATTCTATAGGAAATAGGGAGCCAGTGCAGTTCAGCCAACACAGGGGTGATGTGTTCTCTCTTCTTAGTCTTAGTTAAAAGTCTAGCCGCAGAGTTCTGTATGAGTGCCAATTTCTTTAGATGTTTTTTGGGAAGACCAGTGAAAAGTGCATTGCAGTAGTCTAACCTGCTAGTGATAAAGGCGTGAATTAGTTTTTCTGCATCTTGTTATGTTAAAAAGGGCCACACTTTGGCAATGTTTCTCAAGTGGAAATAGGCTGTCCGAGTAACTTTACTGATATGGGGCTTAAAACTTAACTCTGCATCTAAGATGACACCGAGGCTTGTTACTTTTGGTTTGACCTGGTGCGCCAAGTTTCCCAGATTACTAAGAACAATATCTCGCTTTAGTTTTGGTCCAACCAAAAGTACCTCTGTTTTGTCATCATTTAGTTTCAAAATTTTTTTGCTCGTCCACTGATTAATGGAGGTTAGGCATGCAGTGAGGGAGCAAAGGCCATCTGGGTTTGTTGGCTCCACAGAAATATACAATTTTATGTAGGCTGATGTTTACTCTGTTTATGAGTTTCGGTAAGCTGACCTTGTACATTTAACCAATTTCTTCTCTCTTCAGTTTGAAGGTTGCACTGCGAACAGCAATACACCTTCTCAAGTGATGTTCACAAAGTGTTTTCTTTCCTTCAAGGTAGTGTGTACTCGTGTTTTTGCAGGAGCCCAAGCTTGCCTCTCCAGCACACGTCACGCTGCACACACCTAAGCTTGAATGCACCTTGTGTAAGCTGTCAGCTTGGGTTTACTGTGGCCTCTGCGCTTGGATGGCACCCTTTAGCCATGTCGAATCAAACTGGTTTTGACAAGAATTGTTCTTTCTTTTCAACATGCAAATGTGTGTTTGTGTGTGTGTGTGTGTGTGTGTGTGTGTGTGTGTGTGTGTGTGTGTGTGTAAGTGTGTGTGTCTGTTTGTGTGTGTGTGTCATGGTAAGGTACAGAGGTCTTGCTGAGTTCTCACAGAAGCAAGATCAATAGAACAATTCTTTGTTAAGCATCAGTTTTGATCCCTCAGTGACTTAATTCTAGCTCAAAGGCCTTGTTTACACGAGTCAGAAAATAGATATGGCTTCATAATGGGTTGCATACACATTTTAAAGACCCAATCCAGGAAACAAAAAAAAGCTGTTCTGTGATTGGATAAAATCCGAGCCTCACCATTGGTTATTCAGTCTCAAAGATGTCTCAAAAGTATATCTGTGGGAACTATGGGATAAACTTGTATGTGTAGCATTGATTTGTAACTGTAAAATATATTCATAATTGTAAAGTATATTCTTAATTGTAAGGTATTTGTAACTGTATATAATTTAGCTGTAAGATGGATCTGTACTGTAGGGTTGTAGAATTGATTTGTGTGGGGCATGTTGTACTGTATTGAAAATAATTTGTGCAAATAATTTTCATATTAGAATAATGCAGTGATTTTAAGGATCTACAAATACCAGAGAGAGAATGCCATGCATGTCTCTGAGGGCTAAATTAACATCCCGGGGAATGGACCACTGACTTGCAGGTAGAGATCTGAACAGAGACACTGAGCACAAAATGTATGTATATAGAGAGAGAATTAGCCAGTGAGTGTAGGTGGGTTCTTTTTTTTTGTGGTGGATAAATTTTTAAACTGATGTCAGAAGGAAGCCAGTGTGCAGTGGTTGCTGTGCATGCTGGGATGTCATGGGCCTTAATGAGGTGAGCGGGCCCACAGATCTGGGCCTCCGCCGGTCCCAGGGGGTACGAGCACTTCATTTGCTTCAGAAAAACTTTTAATGAAGTGTAAGTCTCTTCCCACAGAACTTGTTTTCATTTGGGAAGAGGAAGATTCTCCAAAGTGGTGGGCTGAAATGACTGAGAAATAAAGGAGTAGAGGAAATGCATGCTTTTTAACCTGAAGTATTCCCTCTAAGCAATAAGATCTCCTTATCACAATGAATGAGTTAACAGAAGCACCAAAAGCCCAACATTAATCAACATCACACAAGACAGATTGTCACAGCTTTCAAAGTTGCATTAGACATCTTTCACCAGCTTATTAAGGCACAGTCATTAACTTACCAGGTAATACTGGCACATCTACAGAACCCATCAGACCAGGCGTACTGTGAAAAAACCTTTTCTTTTGACTCTTTTGACACTTTTGCCATCACTGAGCGTTGTCAGGTGATCTCTCAGTGGCAACATGCAGGCTAGCACATTATGAGAAGAGCCTTGCAAACCCTGCTGGCCAAGGGAATAAACACAAGACACTGATGTGTTGGAATGGTATTTTTCCTCATGCTGCTCTTGTGTAGGGCCTCCAACAACTGAAATGAGGTGGAAAATTAGCGTTGGTTTCCGGCTGTGTGCTATGATGGTGACAAGGTCCACCACTCACTCGTCTCCCTCCGCCACTGATATTCACAGGTCAGTGAGCACGCACCAGCCAACTTCCAAAAGACTTAGGGAAACCACAAGGCTCCCCCAATCCCCCTGGGATGGAAACATAAAATACTTCAAAAGGGCCTTGAAATCAATTCAGACTGACATATAGGGTATTTCGCTGGCAAAAAATGATGGAGAAAAGAAATAGATTCATGGTGTTGTGTAGTGTAGTGTTGCTATTCAGTACACCATGGCACACAACCCACGTCCTGGAAAGGGAAGCAGTATTTAACTGACATTTTTCGTACTGGTTCCATGCATAAACCATTTAGCTCATTAAAAACACCCAGGCTGTGGGTGTACCTGCAGCAGACAGGTACATTCCAAGCCTGGCATGACATTTACGCTACTACTGTAAGTCACCTTTTTTCTCCTTTCTTTTGAGTCTTCCAAAGACCACTTTCACTGACATCAATTTGTCTCCCTGACCTCATAAATCAATACAGAATCCAAATTAGTTGTTAACAGAAAGGGCACAGGGAGAAGGATGGAATGTTTTTTTTTTTATTCAGTGTGTGGGTTGCAATACAAAGTTATAGCAGACACAGAAAGGTGGCAGAGGCTGTGACCTCTCATATCACCGCCAGATTATGTCAGACGCCAGATTGCTTAGTTAATCAGACTAACTCATGCAATCCAAAGATTATAGAATATCGGTCAATAAAGAAATTTTTGACCCTAACTGGATTTGACCATTTCACTGGGGTGACCAAACTGAAGTTCACTAGTTCACATTCCTGAATTTGCATAAAGACATAAAAGCATAATACATAAAACCATAATAGAAGAGCATGTTTGGCGAGGTCTCTGGCCATGGTCCTGAAGGGCTTCGCGGAATCGTGCTGAAGTCGACTGTGCAGGCAGGAGTCGGGCAGGGTTCCGCCATACACCCCCTTATTCTTTAACTATGGAACACCGATGCTGCAACTTCGGCAGGTAGACTGCGAATAAATAACCTGATTGATTGAAGAAGGAGGCATCGCAAATTCCGTCACGCTCCTCCCGAACTTCCGTTTGTAAACGCCATTTAGATAGATAGATAGATAGATAGATAGATAGATAGATAGATAGATAGATACTTTATTGATCCCCAAGGGGAAATTCAAGGGTCTCAGTAGCATACAGACATCACACACAACATGCACTTACAGCAGAAATGGTAAATATAAGTATAAGTATAAACATATAACTAAACTCCACTGTACAATAAAGACAGTAGAAGATAAGAAAACTAACTAAACTAAATACACTATATAAATTAAATTAAGAAAGTCCAATGTGCTTGGGGGTGATCAAGCATAAGACGCTTGTAGTGACAGGGCCAGGACTGGTGATGTGCTAAAGGGAGTGAGTGTCATGGTGAAGGTGCAAAAAGTAGTCCAACCATAGTCCTTAGTTATGTGTGCATGGCAAGGTGCTCAAGAGAGTGAGTGTCATGGTGAAGGTGCAAAAAGTAGTCCAACCATAGTCCTTTAGTTATGTGTGCATGGCAAGGTGCTCAAGAGAGTCAGTGTCATGGTGAAGGTGCAAAAAGTAGTCCAACATTAGTCCAACAGTGCAACAGTGCAAGAATAAGGTCTAGAGACCAGCATAAATAATATGGACAAATAGGAGAGTAAAGTATAATGTAGACAAGGTGATATAAAAAACTATGTCAGTGCAAGAACAGGTTGAGGTAATAGGGTTAAAGCCATTCATTCATTCAGTATTGTAGCAGAAGCCTGACCGCAGCCATTGATCATGTGTGCTAATATAGCATGAAAAACAGTGTAGCAGTAAAACAGTAGTGAAAACATTAGGCTGTGGACATTAGCAAAACAGTAGTAAAACAGTAGTAAAGCAGTAGTGGGCAGTCAGTACTCAAACATGGAGAGGGTGGAGAGGCAGACAGACTAAGCAGAGAAGTCTATCTCTCCTCTTCCCTTTAGTGAGGCATTGTACAGTTCAATGGCCCTGGGGACAAATGACTTCAGCCTTTCAGTTGTGCATGGCAGTGAGCGATCAAGCTCTTTTGCTTTTTAATAGTGCTGTAGAGTGGATGACATTCATTGTCCAATATGTTGACACCAGGCTCCTGTACTCCTCCTCTTGCTCGTCCCTGATACACCCCACAATTGCAGTATCGTCAGAAAACTTCTGCATGTGGCATGACTGTTGTAGCAGAAGTCAGATGTGTACAGGGTGAACAGGACTGGAGAGAGCACAGTTCCCTGTGGCGCTCCGGTGCTGCTATTTACTCCGGTGCTGCTATTTACTCCGGTGCTGCTATTTACAGCGTAAGTCTGCTGGTACTGGAAACCAAGTCCCCTGCAGTTTAATGCAGAACACTCGTACATCACTTAATCCTACATTTTTTTTCTGTCATTTGTCCAGAGACCACCCATTTTTGGAAGATGAGTAAGGCAGACACAATGACAAAAAAGAAACAATTCACTTCAAGACACACATGAACACAATAAAACACAGTTGCCATATAGGTGTACAAACTTTCCAAATATAGCTTTACTGTACATACAATAATGTCACAATATGTTTCAAAATTGGAGTGGCCTACATTAACTAATGACAATGAAACTAATTATGTTTTAATCACCTACTTTGGCCAGTCCATGATGGACTATTTATTTTGCATACATATATATATTTAAATCCTTCTTATCAGAAGGGATTGGAACAACTGGAAGTGGAAGATAACCAACTAGTTCTGGCACTTTCCAACTTGTTTGCACTCACGGGATTAATTTAGTCATATCTCCAATAATGATGCTATGTATGTACAATCCATCACAATATTATAGTAAATGTAGTGATTACACTGTACTTTGAATTTGGTCTGAGAAGGCAACAGTTTGGCCATTTAACTGTGTTGCTATTTATAATTTAAAATAGATTCTAAGCTTAAGTACAGAAAAAATAGATTGACACGTTTTCTATGTAGAGATGGGTAACTTTAAAATATGCATGATGCGGGCTCAGCTAAGATTATGACAGCTCAGTCTGGATTGACCAGAGATAAGTCCTCTCACAAGATGAGCTGTGATTCCTAGGATTCCGAAGGCAATATCTCTGCACATGGACAATGTATCAAGACATTGTGACAGACAGCAGGCCAGACCCAAACTAAGGAGCTGGGGAGGCAGTCAGATTTTTAATAAGTTCTCTATAGTCAGGCAAAGCTCAACATGAAGAATAGTAGCAGGCATGTCAACTCAAAACCAGGTTACACACACACACACACACACACACAGATAAAAAATAGTCACAGGAGAATCACCAATAACTAACATAAGTAGAATTCAGAAACATAAAATTGCAGATTGAGAAAAAAAAAAAAACATCCAAAGCAACCAGACCAAGAGAGAGTTGTATCTACAGAACAGGCAAAGTAAAAAACAGAGAGGATCTGCAAGTGTACATTTCAATTAGCCTATAACATTTTATTTGTATTCCCTGCAGAGCAACATTATGTAGTATGTAACAGGAACAACTTTTCTGTCCCAGTAGCCAAGTTATGTGTCGACATTTGATGAGAGTAATGACATGAGTTGCACAAAGTTCCACGAGGTGAGGTATTATGGTTATGAATGATGCAGGACAGTTTCTTGTACAGCATTTCATAGCCAACATTCAATTGACACTTACTCTCTGAACACTGCTTTGCTGTTTGAATAGCAGTTTGAATAATAATAAAGACCTTGGATTATCAAATGTGAAAGCTCAGAGCTCAATGCGATCCCCTCTCTAACTCCTGTGTGAGGGTACACTTGAATGAATGTGTTAAATGAATTCAACTACAATTCTTCCCCTTCATCTCCAATGTTGCGAATCACTAAAAGTGACCCTTTTATGGCTCCATCCAAAGGCAAGTTATTTTGGCTGTACCTTGGGGCTTGCTTACTGGACAGGCTATCCTTTAGCATGAGAAATATTTAAAAATCCCATTAAATAAGAGCTGTACATATGAATCATCAGCGAGAGTATACCTTTAATCTATCTTGGTTGCAGTCAGCTTCAGCAAAATTAACTTTGACAAATAAAGTAAGCCTGTGTGCCTTAGAAAACCATTGGTGCCGAGTCGTTATCTATGGCAGTGGAATCTAATGGACATGAATGTGGAAATAACTGCTGCATAAACTGAGGTGTATAAACACTACAAATACTGTAGTAAACTAGATGTATCGCATAGCGGTATAAAATATGACCGCTGCTCAGTCCTGTACATCCGTTCCGCGAAAATAAATCACATCAATTTGTCTCCATCTTCTACTCCATTCCCCACTCTTGAAACTTTTGTGTATGCTTGTTTAGCATGCCTGTGTGTGTGTGTGCTGCTGCACAGAAAGTAGCCTACTGGCGCTGCAAAGGTGAATAGATTTGTAGAATAGACAAAAAAGTTGTAGCATTGTTATAAAACCTTTAAAATCTCTAAACAATCACAAGTAGGGCAGTTCATCACAGTTCATCCATTGCAACTGGATTGATGAAAGGTCACTTACACCTGTAGGCTACATTGTATTTGTTTTATTTTTATTTATTTATTTATTTATTTATTTATTTATTTATTAATAACCAAAACCATCTACAGTATGTCAGTTCCATGCAGTTTTCAACAGCTATCAAGAAGATAATTTTTTCATAATTCAAATTCAATATTTTAAATAAATGACCTAAGCCAGATTCAATAAAGGCTTTTTAAAGAATTCCTTCTCCTCTTATATATTTGAGTGCCTGGGACCTGCTATTGCTTTATTGGATTTTCCCTACCCCAAGAGCACCGCTTGAGGACTTGATAACTTCACCTGAGCGCCTGGTTGAACCTCTTGCATGCGCTCTAAGATATTTGGTTTAAATTTAGCCTAGATGTATCATCACGGGTGTGTTAATTTTGAAAATAGAGTATTAGGCCTAGCCTAGTGGGTGTTAGGGAATGAACGGCTCAGATGCTTTTTGAGACTTTTTGTGGTCTTAATGCAACACTTTACAAAGCACTGACAGGGCCACCAAGGACTGTGAGCAAATCAACAGCAGAAAAACCTATCTAGCAAACAGAAATGTCCCAGCCCGGTGTTTGCATCATAGACAGGTTATTTTTCAGGTATATTTTCCATTAGAAAACCATCGCGTTAGGGAACGTTGTGGCTAACTCACTTAGCTTGTTAGTAGGCCAGAATGAGATGACAGTCGAAAGATACAATTACAGTGCTACTATCAATTTGCTTGGTATAACCGCATAGTTTTCTACAAATGCAATCAAATTGGCCTCCATCACTCAAACAATGCTAACGGTAACATTATTGTACCTAGGTCCTAGGCCAGTGATCCTCACTAATGTTTTTCACAAGAGGCACATTGGTAGTGCAAAATCAAAAGGAGAGCCACTTTTACGACAACATACTAAGTCACCTTTGCAAATGTGCATTTCTACACATAAATTGGACATCCCACAAAAAAAGAAATAACACAGCCAATACTGGGTAACGTTACACCTGCCGTTTGTCTGCTCGTCCCCTCTCCAGTGTCTTCGTGCTGATTTTTGTTTGCTGCTTCCTCAGACTCATTTCCCTCATCCACTCCACTATTCGTTACAACACTGTGTGTCTATCCGTCTGGTTTTTGAGCTCGTTTCTGTCCCTTTTTAAAAAAAAAATTTTTTTTAATAAAAACCGGTCCATTTTGTGTTTCACGCTAGCGGAACTAACGTCGCCTGCCTGCAAACGTGCGCTGCGGTTAAGTTTGTAAACAAACTGCAGGCTGTGTTGGCAGGTTTGACAATACCCCCTTTAGGAAGCACCATTAAGGCTTAATAACTTCCTTTCACCTTCATTATTTGGGTGAAGGGAGAAGTATAATTCAGATGTTTGCTTTTTTGTAGTGCAGTATCGTATACTGTACTACAAATACTATAGTAAACTAGATGTACCGCATAGCGGTATAAAATATGACCACCGCTCAGTCCTGTACATCCGTTCCGCAAACACAAATCTCACTAATCAATTTGTGTCCATCTTCTACTCCACCCCCACTCTTGAAACTTTTGTGTATCATCTTTTGTGTATCATCTATCATCTTTCCCTAAATACAATGTAGCCTAAAGGTGTACATGACCTTTCATCAGTCCAGTTGCAATGGATGAACTGTGATTAACTGCCCTACTTGTAATTGTTTAGAGATTTTAAAGGTTTTATAACAATGCTACAAATGTTTTGGCTAGTGCTACAAATCTATTCACCTTCACAGCGCCAGTAGCTACTTGCTGGGCCGCCCACACACACACACACACAGGCATGCCAAACAAGCATACACAAAAGTTTCAAGAGTGGGGGATGGAGTAGAAGATGGATACAAATTGCTTAGTGTGCTTTATGTTCATATTTTGTACCGCTAAGCGGTACATCTAGTTTACCCTGCCATTGTAAATAGCCTACTTCTCATGGCTTGTTCCCCCTGTACACAATGGAAATGCTTTTGTTGTGGAGGCAAAGGATTAACAACGGAGAAAAACTCTCCAAAAGAGCTATATCTACTGACAAGGTAATGTTTCACGATTCTCACGAGATGTCTTCGGGTCAGCCATTCTTAAAGTTGCATTGCTGGTTCTCTCGTTAGCGACCCGCTATGGCTATGCTGTATGATTATGCTGCGTGAACGCTTCCCCTATTACAAGTTCGTTTACCATCAAATTGGCTTTGAAGAAATTATATTAAGGTAAAAATCTTGCATAGTGTACCTTTAATTTGGCTGACCATTAGTAATTAAATGTGTCTTGATAGTACTGTGGAAAAAGACTGTATGATACTGTCTGCATTAGTTTAAGTTGAAACAGTTTATCTGACACTCCATGTGGCACTGTTTCCTTGATGTCACACTAACTTGGTTTGTGTTGATTGCATAAGGCGTGACTATTGCCTATAGTGGCAACTGGATAAGTGGGATAACGGCCTTCGAGGTGTCCTGTTATACAGCATTAATGGACTCGGGTGGAGGAAACTCCACTCCGCTGTGCATCGGGAGAGTTCTTTGCCTCCCCCTCATCCATTACAGTAATTCCTTATAACAGGACACCTTGACGGACAATATCCCTTACTTTGGCTACAGGCTATCAGAAAGACATAGGCACAAATTGCAAACATGTTTTGAGTGAAATCAGTGATGAGGGCAGTAAGCATATGTGTGTTTCTCTGTCAGTTATATAAGCCTATATGATCACGTCTAAGGCATTTTTGTCATTTTTGCAGTTTGCTGTTGCAACAGGAGATATTCATAGCCCATATGGGAAAGAATCTATTTCCGATCTATTTCATGTCGCATGGCCACAAATCAGATATATATCCAATCAAGAAGTGGAAGTGACTCAGATATGATGGGAAAAGACCAGATATGGCATGTTTATACACTGAAAAATCAAGGGGAGGGAAAAAAATCTGATTTGACGTACTTCCGCCTGGCAGTGTGAACGTAGCCTTGTTGCAATTAGTCTATAGTGCACATCTTTTCACTTACAACCAGAGGTCTCTAAAGAAAGCCTTGAATGTAGCCTGACGAGCCAGACCCACATTACAATGTAGGGTCTGGACACTCACCGTTCGCAGTGCTCAGTCCGAGGGGCGGGATAATCAGGTGTCTTTCAAATTCCCTCTGCACGTAATAGGACAGCGGCAGCGCTATGAGTCCCATGCGTCCCATGCGGAGCTAGTTGGCTAGTTCAAACGTTTGCCAACTTAATAAAAGCTTAACTTGTGTCACACTGTTCGCCAGCAGCAACATCCATCTTATTTGTTTTCAAGTAGCAGGGAATTCCGCCAAACCGTTTAACAACTCTGCCATCAATCATTATGTTAAGCCCACCTAGCGACTCTATACACGATTTCATTGGCCTGATTAAGTTTCGATTTCTGGAGCTCACAAGCCAACGGAGAGTTGCTAGACTAGCCCTGGCAGCAAATGTAATTCGCTGCCGCTAGGGGCGCGCGTCTAGATTTCTAGGCTACCTTGAATGCGCACTCATAAGAAAATGACTACCACCTGACTTGACCTTGTTGCAACTCCTCACCCTACCCTAGCCTTTGTAAAACACCTAAACGCAGGATGCTCTACCCACACTAGGTGATGCCTTGCCTTTTCTGTCATCTGTGATGTCTTAATCCTGTTTTGTGCGTGTGGTGTGTGGTGTGTGTGTGGTGTGTGTGTGTGTGTAAAATGGCCTACTGGGACTTGACCACATCAGCAGACAGTACCTCTAATTGGGAGCCAGACATGCTAGCGTGGCTAAGACCCATGGGTGCTAGTGTTTCACCGCACAGTACTACCCCACTGGCTATTATTATGTAACACACATAGCACACACACAGCCAGGAGAATCAAAACCAAAAGCACATCATCTATCTATAAAGCAAGAAGCGTCTGTGTGTGTGTCTGTGGCACGCATATCTCGCTGACCGTTTGTCAGACTGACCTAAGATTTTGTATGTGGCTCGCGCGTGGCACAAAGGTGTGCACTCTCAATTTTGAAGATTTTTGAATGCATATTTCAAAATATGCTTATTTATGTAGGACGTTTATCGCTGCACTGCACTGTTTCCAAGGGGGCCAGTTTCAGGGGAGCTCCACCCCATGGATCGTGTACTGACAGTAGCTGGGTCTCACTTTTATGAGATTTAAAATTCGCAATTTAAAAAACGGATTAGGCTACTCGGGAACCACTTGTGGGTTAAGATGCAAGAGGATTATCATGTCTGACATCACCATTAAAGACTCCCTGTATGCAGTTTGCTTGCATAAAATGATTACGCGGATTTTGCAACAACACACCAACAAACACGGGTATGTAGTGACCACTCAAAATAAAAGTATGTGCAATAAACTGACGCTTCAAATAGCCCAGGCTACTTTTGACTTCAGACTTGATTAAACAAACGACACACCTCACTGCAAGTGTGACCCCACTGTACCTATAGGGCAGCATATAGTGCATTTTATCACTTCACTTGGGGCCTTTCACACCAAGATATGTTGAAACCCAAGTATATTTGATGAGACACAGATAAGATGAGTAAAGACAGAGACGGATTCCAGTACAAAAAATAAACAAGATTTATTAATATGGAATTCACTAAAAGGCCATTAATGCGGTTAAGCACTAGAGCCAGACCCAATTGCGTGGTGAACGGCAAGGGGAAGTGGTCGGCTACGGTCAAGAGATATTACTCTTGGGACAGTAGTAGGGGAGAGATAGCTAGTCAGCTGGTGGGGATGCAAGTTACCTGTCCTGGAGAAGTGAGGCCTAATACCAACACTCGCAGCCTGACTCTGCGCCTATTCAGCCACAGACCAATATCATTGCTGCTGGTCATCAATACCCATAGGCACAACTACTGCAACAATGTGATCACAGCAAATGGTGAGGTGCACGCTACCACTACAAAATACTGTGAGCAGTGCGCCAAGAGGAGGACTCAGATCCGCGACCTGCCCGTGAGCAGCTTCACTATTACCTGGAGAAGAGAGAAGGAGGGGATGGTTAGCACTCAGTGACTGGGAAAACAGTAGAGCAAGCTGAATAGGAAGGATTTTACTGGTAGCAAACTACTGGGGCAGCCAGTACCACACATGCCCTAATGCCGTGAAGAGAGGTAACAGGAAGCTAAAGGTAGCGGCCAAGTAAAATAATACCAAATGAAACCAACTAAACAGAAAACAAACAAAACGGGCTAAAAGCTACTTTACATTAATTTACAGAGTAAAACAGCAGTGGCAACTGGTTCTGGAGACACAAACAGTCAGAATCAGTCATCCATAAACAATACACAATCAACAAATAACAGTTTTCCATTGACAGGATTTACACCTTCACACTAGGCATCATTCTACTTTACCTCAGTGCATCCTAAAAAGCAAACACAACATGGCAAGGGGACCCCTGGCCACCACAAGCTGGCATAAGAACACTGCTGTACACAAGCATATGTCAGATACAGCGAGACAGGCATTTGCATCATAGACTGAGGACATGATTAGCTCACATGTGCTACATCATACTAAAGCGGCAACAATCACATATAGGTAGTAAACAGACATAGATAAGAGCAAAAGGGTTTACAGACAAATATTTCTCTCCCTAACGAGAGTTACAAATAAATGTACCTTTGTTGGCTAGGTTCCTTGGTAAACAGTGCAAGGCTATTGAAACGCCTTTTCACCCGAGACCTACGTTACAATGTGGCTATTAAACATAATGCACAACCTCACAAACATGGTAGCCTGACGCTAAACCAACAATGATTAAAATAGTGTACTATTACCTTCAGTAGCAGATCTACCCACCAACTACTCGGAAGCTGCCTAGCTATTAGCAGGGACACCTGTTGCCCACAGTTTAACATTAGATAAACAAATAAATACAATCATATGATCGTAGCAGATGAGGCAACAGCACGA